>NW_025937116.1:0-2781 GCF_000764305.2 Hyalella azteca
ATGTCGTATCTATACTAGCTGAAGTCGAATCTGCATTAATCGATGTCAAATCATCATTGATCTACGTCGAATCTACATTAATCGATGTCTAATCCAGATTAATTGAGAAATGCCCAGCAGTTGAGTTTGACCGTTGGTCGACTACGCGAAAACAAATAAAAAAATGTTCTCTCTTTCTCCGAGATCATCGACACGTTACTAGTAACTATGACATGTCAGATTAGATAGTCGTCGCTGTCGAACATATGCATCGTATATACACTTGCGATATCAACTGCAATTCAATTACTAATGATGCAGAGAAGTTACAAGTAATTCACCGCTAAGTTCTCTTACCGGATTAACGTCGACTGCAGCTCCGAGATTCGAACGCGGAATTTCGCGTCCGAGTTTAAACCTCAGCCCACTTGACCACCATGGCACCTTACTACAGCGAGCTCTATCAACTACATAATGTAACTACGAAACGAATGGCTTGCAATCGTCAGGTAAATCGAGGAATAGCCACATTTGTGGTGGAACTGTTAGAGATTATTCATTTATATTTATTTTAGGGGAATGAATGCAGTTTCTATTCATTTGAAAAAAAATATTGCCCTTATTGTAAAGGAGACAGACAAGCACTGTTTCTCTTGCCACTTTTTATGATGTTCGGGCAGTCGAAGTACCGTTACTTCCATATTTCCACAATTTATCAACAAGTTAGTTCTCTGGTTTACATAAATTTCATAATGGAGCTGATCAATTTGCATCGAAATGTATTTCTCATTATTTTTATTGACTCAAGTCAACCCCGTTGAAAAATGGAAGCAAATGTGAATTGATTAATGGAACACGCTACAACAGCTATATGAAAATGTTTAGAATGTGAAGTATGAAGAAGTTTATGATTGGATCTTTTTAAATAAAAATATTGTTAAGCTTTGAAGCAGTTTGTTCATCCGACTTTTAGTCGATAGAAGGCGATTTATATCATGCATGTAGAAAACGTTTTCTTTACGTCATTAGAAAAAAAATTTTAAGGCAAACTAATCGATATGTCCTGAACATTATTAAGGTAAGGTAACATTAAAGCTTAAACGTTCCTCTTTGCGGAAGCGTTCAAACTGGGAAAGCTAGTAAAACACTTATGTATTTCAAAGTATTAAAATAATTACGTGGTATAATAATCGTAACTGGCATCCCCAAGTAAAAATTAAAGGTGGCGCATCGATGATTATAGGTGGCGATGGTAGATTACAGGTGGCGTAACTGTGGGTGGCCAGATCTGCCAAAAATCGACAATAAAACTCCAATAAATCGAGAGGGTGGCGAGTATAGGCGGCAATCATCGATGAATCATCGGTGATTTATAGGATCTGAATCATCGATGGCACATTGCATGTAAATCTCTTCCGCTAACCGTTTTCCCAAACAGCACAGTGCTCGAAGGAATTTGCCACTGTGATTTATACAAGGTAGAAAGGAGTTATTGGGTTGCGGTTCATTCGAGATCCAGATGAAACTATGATTTCGTTCTGCGTGCTTGGCTTGTAAGATTTTGATTCACGTTTAATTTAGCGTGAATTCGGTAGGTACGAGTAAAACTGACGGACAGTTGTAGGGCGTTCACAAATTTTTCATGCTACAGTGAAGTAACTGGGCATGTATTAGACTGCTCCTGATATAAATTTTCCGAGTAGCAGTGGAAAATTTTGTTGCGAAAAAGAAAGTTTTCCAAAAGATGATGGTGAATTCATTTTTTCATGTGTATTGCAGCTAACGGCCACCATCTTCCTGATATTGTTTTCAAAACATAAGTATTCTAAATGGTATGTTATGCTAACCTCGAGGAAAATAAACTTTCTTCTTTATGTCCCTTACCTTTTATTTCGCCTCAAGACTACTAAATCGGTTCTGTCCCACCCTGTATATCGCGTAAATTTATTGAAAATTTTGTGTAGGCTCCAAGTATGCTGTGCTTGAAATATTGTGATAAATTGAGACTAATTGATTGTATCAATAAGTATAAATTATATGGTTCGATTATGTGTGTTTCACAATATTTATATTATTTTCAAGTTGACGCATTTATCTAAAGCCATGTTAATTTACGCAGTTGACAGCGGCCCGGCATCTCTAATGCGCAGCGAGTGTGTGCATCTAACGTGTACATGTACACGTTCATACCTGTTTGGTTGGAGCACGTCGGCGTTGATCGTCTTTCTCATCAATCATTAACACGTCCTGCTTGGAATACGTGTTTTTCGGGTAATTTGCTTGTCAAAATAGTATCCTCTTTACGCAGAGGGATAGGAGTGAAAATTCGGTTTTCTTTCGCTGACTTCGATAGTGAAATTTAATTATTTTTGGGAAATTTTCTTAAACCGCCAGATAATTATTTTGAGTTTACGTCTACACTTCTAATTAAGTGGAGTCTACGCCTTTCCTACGAAAAATATTAAACATTAGGCTGCCGAAAAATAGTGACACGAAGTGATGAAGGCATTTCACGCTTACCTTTTCAAAATTATCGAGTAATAATTCGTTAAAACACGCATGAATATACTTGACGAAAATATTTTAAATCGGGCCGCTGTTAAAATTGGTGTAAATTTCACATTATGAAACTTCGATACTCATCAAGCATTTTCCTGTAGCCTTTGCTCTGAGCTGAATCATCGTTCGTTATGGATAAACGAAGTATCTTTCAGCGGCTGTTTTCTCGATTATAGCAGCATGTTCATATAAAATGGCGAATGGAACCATCTAATCATCACGGTGGGAGCATTAACTTCTATC
>NW_025937116.1:3235-5109 GCF_000764305.2 Hyalella azteca
TTTGATTCGTTGAAAAACCCCGATCATTTCTTGGAGGATTTCACCATGGATTTCTTGTCACGGCGTTTGCCTGGAGTCCCGAGAACCGACGTGGCAATTTTGCTCGTTGGGCCCCAGAACTGGACCCTCGCTGCAGCGGGCGTGGTAAGTATTTTAAAATATTATTCATTTACCTCTTATTGTTAATTATTATTGTTCACTTGCAATGCCATGTTCCAGTGTAGGTGTATATTTCTTCAGAAGCAATTCTCTTTCGATTCGAGCAATCTTCAGAAGCAATTCGAATGTATTTCGATATCTCGAAATACATTCATCTACTTGATTGAATATAATATTTTACAACTGAACTGACCCAGTCATGAATATTCATCGAAATTTAAGTAAGGATAAGAATTACCTTAGACGATATTAGCCGCGCAGCCGTGCGATAAGTGCCACAAGTAAAATTGTTTTGCTCAATCTCACAAAGTATTTAAACATTATACGAAATATCATTTGAACACGTTTATTAGGACCTGTCTCTTATACACATCTAGATGTGTATAAGAGACAGACCTAAGACTGATAAATCCAATTACGGCAGATGATATATGGTCACGTACACCTGCTCATCGAGTCAATTGTATTCTGAAAATAACTAAGACAAGACGAATTCAATACATTTACATTTTATACAAGTTACATTTTAATAATTTTCTTTGTGATTTATGAGTTATTTCTCTTTATTTTGGTTGAAAATAAACTAGCTCACTATGGCAAATTTACGAGGAAATTACTCCTAACTGAAAACAAGGTCCCAATGAACAACCAACTGCTCAAAACAATGGTTACAAAAAAAAGTCTAATCGTCATTCGAAACGATTTTTCCATGCTTGGTGTTAGCTGTAACATTTTATTGTAGCCACTTCACCGATGCTATTATACGTAATAATTATTAAGAAGCAAAGAAAGGGCAACAAACCTTCACCCTAACACAATAGATGACATTTCGAACTTCGGCTCTTCAGTTCGAATTATTCGACGGGGCTTGATGCGAAGTTACGATTTATTAAAAGTTCCCTTTGAAGAAGTGATAAATTTTTGTTGCCCTTTCTTCGCTTTTTAAAATACAATTTTGATTTGTGGCTGCCCATCCGTCCAGACTCCCATGAGAAGGCTGTTGAAACTTGGGGAGCTGACACTCTTCATGATGACACTGATGTGGTCTTGAAACACTTCAAGACCACATATTGCATTTACAATGATTACGATCATCTCTAATGAAATTTGATGTTTCCGAATATACACTTAATTAGAAAATTAGTTTTCAAATTATGTTTTCTCTAAGTAATAACTTCAACCTTCCTTAGGCATTTTCTCCCACAGTTTGATGGTCTATTTTCACATAAAATGAACTTATATAGAGATCGCGTGTTTTCTTATTATTTAAAGTTGTCAGCTAAATTACCTTAAATTATTCCAGCGAACGGTATTGATATCCCAGCCACCATCAGTCAGACTGCGAAGGCAGGTGAGGAATGTATACGGAATTATGAAGGCATTAATTGCAAACGGCTTTAGTGAAGTTATGAGGTAGAATCAAATACCCTGAAATATTAGTCGTAAACCTATGTTAACACTTTCATGATGCTCAATTTCAAAAGTTTCGTAAAATATTCACGACTATCATTTTATTGACACATTTTTTAGTAAAATCATGACGATTTATTAGAGAACAGGTTCATTTACGCACGGTTTCTCAGTTTATGAAGGGGATGATTCCGTGGTGGCTCTCAGCGACACAGTCCGTAAACAATGCCTTTTGAAATCTTCACGAGAAAACTTCATGTTCGAGTTCTCCAGCTTGGGGCTCACCAAAAACAGCTTGCTGAGCA
>NW_025937117.1:0-3642 GCF_000764305.2 Hyalella azteca
CTTATAAACATGATCTTCTATTTGAACTAATTTTCCATTTGTTTCAGCTACCTGTTTTGCAAGAACATCGAAATGTTTTGATTGTAATAATTTCATATCGAAATAATTTCTTCTGAAACCGTAAATCTCAGAAAAGTTTTATTTGTAATTGTTGCACGCATCGAATAAAAATTTTTTACAATTCGATGACTCGATGCATGAAATCGAGTTGTTGTCAATCAAAACATTCATTCATCCATAAATCGAAGAATTTTGAAACAAATATAATTTTATAATTTTTTATTGTTCTATTGATCCATTCATCGAAAAAATCTGACTTTCAATGAATCACGTGCAACCATTGAATTAATAATTTCCATTAAACCTTCCTTAAATCAAGTATTCCCATTAATTACGTACCGCAGTTTAATCAACTTAATAATTAATTAAATTCCCCCGCATCCAACAGAATTTAGTTCAAAAAATTTTCATTGTTTCGTCACTCAAAATACGATAACGTCCGAATGAGCACGAATCCTTCCATGGAAAATAGCTATTTTCTTGATCATTATAAAATCAACAGGTATGAATATCATTTCGTTATGATTTTTCAGTTTTTATTCATTTATTTTTTTACCAATTTAAAAATAAAACCTTTAACTTGAATTTCGTTGATTCAACAAGCAAAAAGCCATTTCTTTCAGAACAGCTTAGAATCATTATTACATCATACTCTGTAAATCATAAGTCTTCCAAAAGCCCACAGGGATTAATATCTCAAACAATGAATGGACCTTCAGGCTGAATTCGTGAATTATTCTAACAATTTCCGGTAATGTGTGAATAGTTATAACGATATATTTTCACAAAACAAATCAATGCTTAAATTTATTTAATGCGGCATGTTACAACTTATAGAAATATAAATGTCATGGAGTATTAGGACTAATATCAGTGACGATGTAGACTTCAATGGTTTACTAGTCAGTCTCAAGAGTATAAAGCCAATAATTGAGAGTAATGCTCCGTATGATTAAAATATTGACAATAAATAAGATATTAATGAGGGAAAATGAAAGAATTCATTTGACAAACCGAAATTAACAAATATACTTTCTCCACTAATATGGCTCACCTCAGTAAATGAGAATTTTCCACGGACAAAAATTCGTATAAGTTCTCCGGAATATTTAACGTAACCTTTCACTTGAAACGCACGCGCACAACTGGAACTCTTTACCACATCCAACGACCCCGCACACAATTCTACACAAGTGTGGCAGTTCAGACACTTGTGTGGCGCACTTATGACACGCTTTTACTCAACGTACACGAATAAAGTGGGAGTCAAATGTCTTTGTGAGAGTCTTTAAAGTGGAGATTTAAAGTGGAAATTTTTAAAACTCGCAGAAAAGTTGTTGGATCAACAAAATTTCATCTTTTCAACAGCTTCAAAATGTTGGATCGCCAGATCCAACAGTTAGCTATTTTCTTTTACTTTTTATTCGATCAGTTTGCTCAATATAATGCTACGCAATATTTCTGAAAATTGAAGGGGTACGTTTTGCTTAATAAACAAATGCTTCACGTGAAAGTCTCAAGTATCAAGGTGAGTAGGAAAGTCATAGTGATGCAGAAGGCTTGTAAATCAATAATTGACGAGTTGTTAATACACTGTGGCCTGAATGAATAGGTTTTAAGAACAAATTATATTGCAATATCTTGCATCAAACCCACCAGCACACGCACGCTCCTCTCAACTACGTGGATGATGCTCATTGCTATATATAACACGCTGGGTGGTTGGTGATGCGTTGTTTACGATTGATGTTCCCCACACCGAACACTTGTGAGCGCTGCACTTGTTCTGTTTGGACCGCAGGTGTAATTATCGTGGTCCCTCAGCTCATTTGTTGAGTATAACTGCACTTATTCCGATCAAAGTTCTGGTCACGGAACAACTAAAATTACATATATGAAATGTATAACTCTGAATTTATATTAATGTCGCAACGAAGTTAACAAAATATAAATACAAATTAAACACTGAATGCTCTCATGTCAATTAGTAGCAGAGTTTTATATAATTAAGCATTCTACTATCGTCCAACGATCATTTCTGATAGACACGTGACGTGCCTTTTCGTTGCAGCGTTCTATAAAATATTCCAGATTATCGCTATATATTCATGATTTTAATATTTTGTGTGATTTATTATTTTTTAAAATACTCTCAGGATCGATCCTGCATAATTAAAGTTTTGGAACAAGTGATCCTTCACGTACAGAATTAATAATTGTACTTAAACTTGAAGATGTTTTCGATGCATCCATTCGCTCGCATGTTGTTGAAACCAAATAAGAAATCAAAACGTATATGAATAAATTCGTGGGGAGCGAATATAGATGAGGAACAATTAAAAAATTATTATTTGTTATTATCAGGGCATTATATGCAGTATTTTACGAATTTTTTTCAGTGACGTCGTATAAATGCTTTCGTTATGACGAAAAAAACAAAGAGCTTCTCGGATCAGCGATCTAATAGCAGCGATGCATATAGAGCAGTGGTTCCCAAATTTTTTCAGGCTGGCGCTCCCTTTTCTCCCCAGTGAATCTTAGCGCCACCCCCCACCCGACAGAAAAATATTAAAATAAACGCCTCTTTCTTGATATTTAGTACGCCGCAATTTTAAAAGAGGAAGGTTAAACACAAATGGTTATTTCACAAATAGAAAACCAATTAGTAAATCAATATATTTTTTACAGTTTTAACTGTTGCAGCACTAGAAATTCGAGACGGCTCGGACAAATTTACGGCCAGACTCGTGGCCGGTCTCGCAGCCGGTCTCACGGCCAATCTCTAAATTCAGTGACCAAGGAATATCTCCCTAACTAGTGAACGCAGCTCGCTAAACTTGGAACACGTTGTTGTTATTACCTAGCGATGATGTTTAGCTCATAAAAAATAAAAAATGCTAATTTTCACCTTCATTCGGGAGTTACATGGCGATACGGGCCAAAATTCACAGTGATCAAAGAATTTCTTCCTAGCTATTGAACAGATTCGAACGAAATTTGAATATAAATTCGCAACTACCAAACGGTGATTTTTAGCTCGTGAAAATTTATTCGATTCGGAGTCATGTTCTGCACGTGTTGTGTACAAATCGCCAAACAAACGTACAAACTTCTGACTTCGACTTCGCGGACTGCCGCCCCCTACTGCCCCTTTCTTCCTCACCGCCCCCATGGGGGGCGATATCACCCACATTAGGAACCACTGATATAGAGTATCTAGAAATAATTATCAATGGTTATCATGATAACCTGCCTCATGATGTATGATGCGTTTCATAACTTTTAATATGGTATACATTATATACTTTCATTATATAATGAAAGAGTCGCCTGCCGGAGACCACCACTGCCCTGGATGTAATGGACCTTCATGATTCCTGCCTACTGGTACGTAGCCTTCAACACTGTAAGCCGTCCGTATCTTGGCCGTGCGTCGAACCAGCCCTCGGTCGAACGGCCACTTGTCGAAGGACGATAAATTTTGGAACAGAACTATGCTATCTGAAACCTAACCTCAGATGCGGTGAACGTAAAATTACGTAATTTAACGATGCCCGGGAGTCATGTTCGATCAGCGGCCTG
>NW_025937118.1:0-609 GCF_000764305.2 Hyalella azteca
TTGCACTCACAATTCACGCTGCCAAGGACGACTTCATGACGTGCGGTGTGGTTCTTCTGTACAAAGCACTGGAAACACATGGCGTTTAGCGCTCAAATTATAAATAAAATAACTTGTTAGTATAATTCATATTCTAATACAACTACTAAATAAATAAACGGGTTTGCAGTGTTAAACAAAATCTCGAGTGTAGGATGACCTTCAGTTTAACAAATGCTCGACTTGAACATCGTAACGGAACATATGGGGTAGGTACTATATCTTTTAATTAGAGCGCAGCCGTGCACCACCAATTTTGAGCACCAATAAGCACTGAATCGAACGCCTTGGATCTCTCCGGACATCCACCAATCAGCCGTGAACCACTCGGCTTTGTCTTCCTCCGGCCTCGCATAGAACCTGCCGTGTACCATCAGGCCGCGGATCGAATCTGACTTCCGGGCATCGTTGAATTACGTAATTTTACGTTCACCGCATCTGAGATTAGGTTTCAGATTTTAGTCCTGCTCCAAAATTTATCGTCCTTCGACAAGTGGCCGTGTGACCGAGGGCTGGTTCGACGCACGGCCTAGTTACATAACATAACATAACATAGTGATGTCGGCTCTG
>NW_025937119.1:0-2830 GCF_000764305.2 Hyalella azteca
GATTTATATCATGCATGTAAAAAACGTTTTCTTTACACTCACGTTAGAAAAAAAATTTTAAGGCAAACTAATCTATATCTCCTGAACATTATTAAGGTCAAGGTAACATTAAGGCTTAAACGTTCCTCTTTGCAGAAGCGTTCAAACTTGGAAAGCTAGTAAAACACTTACGTATTTCCAAGTATTAAAATAATTACGTGGTATAATAATCGTAACTGACATCAGAAATCTACCCGACATAGCGCATGCTAACTATTGAACTAGATTGAACGCAATTTTGAATAAAATTTTAACTGGGTAATCATAAATTAAAGTGCATATCAATTTCCGATCAATTATTCTATTAGATTGAATAGCCAATCGACATGTTTTCGCATGAATTTTTCGGTTTGCTCTGTAAAGTTGCCCACACTCAGATACTTCGATCTGCAACGATAAACCCACAGTCGACAGTTCGCCATGCATCTGCATAGATTATTCAAGGAAATTCTACTTCTAAATCTTCGAGCGGTCGGATCACCCGCGATATGCAGTAACCCACACTAATCGACATCGTTGCCCACATTGGTGATTGACTGGGCTCGTCAATCAGGGGCTGTTGAGTGCAAATAATCAGGGACAAAAGTATTGTGGTTACGAGGCAAATGAGTATATAGTTTGTCGATCAGCTGGTGCAGTCAAGCACTATCAGCTTCTATTTAAAGTTTCAGTGTTTCTGTAATCAGAAGCGGCCATATTTTTGGCTACCATGACTTTCATCAAAAGGCCAGGTAAGTGATTTACTCAGACGACGTGTTGACGTGTTAGACTCAGAAGGAAATTAGAAGATTACTATTGACCAAGTTGATGTTCATGGTCACGTTTTAAGCATGTACGACCGAGGCCAAGACGTGAGGTAAGTGCTTCACTGAGATGACGTGTTGACGAGCAGGAATTGACCAAGTTGATGTTCATGGTCGCATGCTAAGGTCATAGTTCATGGTAGCATTCTAAGTTCATGGTCGCTGTTAAGCATGTACGACCGAGGCCACGACGTGAGGTAAGTGCCTCACTGAGATGACGTGTTGACGAGCAGTACAAGGCGAGCCTGGCGGACGGCCTCACGCAGGTGACGGCCTTCAACGCTGCTGGGGACGAGGATGACGTGTGGCCGTCGCTGAGTCCCCGACCGTCCCCGTGCGCCTCGCCGTCCCCTCAGGCCTACGGAGGGGACAAGCCTCACGAGGGGGGACGCCAGCTGTCCCCTTATGGCCCAGTCCCTGCAGCGGCCAGAGCAACTGAAGAACGCAAAGGCAAAATCCCAAAAAATAAAACAGACTCGGTTTCCCCCGTACAAGAGGGGTCAAATATCGAGAAACAGCCAAACCAAGAAGAAATTCGAACAAATCGTGATAATGGAATGTTTTAAAAGAAAGTCGTGCTCAACAAAGTTCTGATCCAGTCAATTATAAGGATATTAGTATAATTGATGTTACCGGAGATAAACCGTCGCATATGTTGGCATCGAAATGAGTGTCGTGATAGCTGGGGCGGAAGTGGGTTCCGGCGTCGTAGCCGATAAGCAATGATGGTCGAGGTCACTGCAGTGAATACGGGCGCTGAATGTCGGCGCTGAATGCCGGCACTGAAGGTTGGCACTGAAGGTTGGCACTGAAGGTTGGCACTGAAGGTTGGCACTGACACCTCTGTGTTGAAAACCGATGCTGATTGCTGGCGCGGAATGCGTCGCTGAATGACGGCGCTGAATTTTGTGTAATGCCGATGCTGAATGCCATGCTAAATGCTTTCGCTGTATGCGTCGCTGAATGCATCGATCGCTGAATACCGGCGGTGGATGTCGGTGGTTTACCCTAAGCGAGAAGCAGATGACTTTCTTCAGGGCGTGGAAATGAATTATCAGGGAACAAACATTTGGGTATTTTCAGCCTTCTTAACTTGTAAAATAGATGCTTACCTCCAAACGTAGTGTTGAAATTAGGAGATTTCTATAAACATTTGACTCAATTGAGGTAACATGCAGAACTCATAATATAAGCTGTATTTCACAATCAAACTCGGAATATTTGTTCAAATAAAACTGAAAATCTACACATGGTACTAAATGTGATGGCAGCTATTCTGCTTGTAGTTAAATAATCAATGTAACAAGGAATGTATGTACGAACATTCAATTGCAGATCACCGCGGGAGATTTCTTCGCGAAAGGTATGGATCAGAAATGTTTGAAATCAATGGACACTATTACTGCTTATCAAAAGTAAATAATTTCAGATTATCCCCTTTTTAAATTGTGATTAAAATTCAGCGCGACATGCGCCAGGGTCATTAATTTGCGATGAGAATAAAAAATGTTGAGCCTCATACTGAGGTCTTGTAGCTTCCTTGCAATTGGTCGCCTACTGAGTAATGTGACTCGTGATGTCGTAGGCTCAACTTATAAGAAAATTATTTGCTCCATAGCGATATATGGTAAATACAATGCAAGAGTTTCTAGTTGATACAGTACAGGTGTTGATGTTGTTTGCAAAAATATTTAACTAATGCTAATAGGTACACTGTAAGAAAAATCACCGTTAAACGGTCTCACCGGCTTTCTTGCGGCCGGCTGACACGTGAAAAGGAACACCTTTTGGCCGTTTTTATTCAAATTTAACACTAAAAACCCGTACAACATCTAAAAAAAACAGATAAACGGTTCATTTCCTCGTGGTGGCCGGCAACCAGAACACCGGTGAGACCGTTATTCTACCGTTTTTTTGAACAGTGATGCATATAACATGTGAGTTTAGAATTACTAACGGTTATCCTATTTAATAACGAGCTTGTTTAA
>NW_025937120.1:0-2296 GCF_000764305.2 Hyalella azteca
AACTATTACCTGTTGGTCCGTCCTGTGTTCTACCGGATGCGACTCGGCCAGTGTTGGCAAATTTTCGTTGGTTCATTCTTCAAATAAATATTCAATACCCTTCGATTGTGTAAATTCCTTACATCCATTACAGATTTACAAGTTTGAACGTCAGCTTGCGATATATTAATAAGGTTTCAAATTAATTTTAGGTTCAATGTGGGTGAGTACCAAAGATTTGTGGGTATCATGGATGAGGGAGAATAATGAATGAGAGTACTAAGAACACATAGGTGTGTAATTCGCCACTTATATTAATATACTTTTTATCTATTATTTTGCTCTATATCGCGCTACATGAGATTCGCTTCTAAATCCATAAATAAATACTGAAGATTATCAATTTCATTTGGGATAACTGAGGAAGGGCTAAGATCTACCAATTAAAAAATAGAGCATGATTTACCTTACTCCTAACTCTGAGCACCTTTTTCTATCACATAGGCAGAGGTGGGCAGAAGCGCGCAACATGTAGCGGCCGCTACTGGCAGCCGCTACATTTTCAGCAGCGGTAGCGGTAGCGGCGTTACATTTAAGCAATTGTAGCATTTATAGAAAAAGCCTTTAAATTTTACTTAATAGATCAAATATTATTTAGAAACTAGCATGATACATGCATAATATAAATTACAGAATTATACTGTACGAAAGATTTCGGTGTAATGTTGTCAACCTCAGCCTGTTACTAGTGTCAACATGTTAGTTGTTACCAGAGGTGGGTAGTAGCGCGCTACATGTAGCGGCCGAGGTCGGCTTTTGGGTCGGCATTTGACAAATGGGTCGGCATTTGTTATAATATTTTTTACGTTGACGTTTGTTGCAAGTTGCGTTCAGCTACTGTGCCTTGAATTAAATGATCGCCTTCATAAATGGGACTAACTGCATTAAAATCTTATACGGTGAACTGGAGCCAGTGAACCAATGATAAAAACTACCCCAGGATTCGTGCTCCTCATATTTTTCCAAATTTCTTGCAAATTTTGATTTACCGGCTTTGATTTAAATTCATTACGTTTTCTATGCAATAATGAAGGCTATTTCTTTAACTAACTCTGTACAAAACAAGCTCACTTGGCCTATTCATCAAAGCCGATGTTGCTTATGAAGCACGGAATTCCGGAAAAAGAACTAACCTAAGTTAGTTCTCGAGGAATGTTTTCTTTCTCTCTTTATTTATTAAGGTAAACTTTCTGATTTTGTGATTCTTATCAAATTAGCAAAAGTTTATTGAAAAATGCGTAAAAAGCGTATCATTAGGTTACCATATATTTTTTTCATTCATATCAGTTTTTCTTGTCTGTGGTTGCCCCATGCTTTGCGGGTTGGATAATTCTGTGATTGAAGATTCGTGAAGACAAGAAGACGCAGCTAACGAGGCATATATTCTGGAATTTTTTTACATTATCAGTAATCCTGGATCAGTTTCACCACACGCTTGCCAATTTAGCAGTTTATTGATTGTAGTAGTAATTACTTTTTGAGGCTGAAAAGCCGAGATAATTATAGGGAAATATGTGTCTGCCGGGTGGCATGTAGGGTTCCGAATATGCTGTGCCATGGCTCTACTATGGAAACACATAGTGGCCAGCCAGGGTCTCACCATCAAAAATAGTTAAAAGTTCGTAGCCTCGTCAGCTAAGTTCTGAAGGTTTATCAAGCAAGGTTGAAATTGATAGAAAGATACGAATATTTTTAGGAAGATGATAGCCATATCCGTATGGGAAACTATTTTTTCACCGCCAAAATCAGTACAGCAGATCATAAGATAACCAGTAGCGAACGAACGAACAAGTATGCGTTTATCGAATTTCTGATGAAAAGATTTTTTATCAAAATATTGAATGTCAGGTTGAGTTTGATTGAAGCGCTTGTCAATAGATTGACTCGCCCGTTTCATCAAGCCGATTGCTCTTTTGAGCCTCTTTAAGGCGAAATAATCGATGTGAATAAATCAATTAAATGATGCTAACCAGTTGACTTGTTGATGCATAATGGTTGCTCTCGTGATGTTTGAGTAGTGTAGCCTTTGAATATTTTAATCACTTCTTAAACAATCAATCAATGAAGAAACGAAAATTTGATGATCATGTGTTTAATTTTCTTTAAACCTCGTACCGTGATGCGGCTTAGGCTCCTCAACTACATCGTCTAGTCTAAAAATATGGTCAAAAGAAGACAAAAGTTTTACATTTTCGGATTAAATCTAACGACGAAATTAAATGTTTTAGCAAGCCCCTCCACTCTACATGCTTGTGTT
>NW_025937121.1:0-32851 GCF_000764305.2 Hyalella azteca
GTTGTCTTGTCTGCCTTGAAAAGCGCGTCGTCTGGGTTTGAGGGTAAATTCCAACAGCATTTGAACATAGTGATACCACACTGTTGTCATTCCATCGACAGATTATGATATTGTGTTTTTCGTCGACTCTGAAATCATGGAAGCCTCGTGGTTTTTTTATTCATCTCTTTGACATCAATGAAAGGACACTTCTCGGTTCTATTTTCTCTGACTGTGCCAGTTCCTTTCAGTCCCATCTCTTTCAAGGCTGATATAAGACTGACACTAGTTTTGAGTCTTATTGTAGCATTGTAAAATTTAACTCTTAGTGAATAACTTCAAAACAGAGACTTATGAGTTTATGAACCAAAGTCTGAATTAGTCTAAATTCGGCAGTGTGTTGAGAGTGCAAGTTAGACAATTTAGATAGAAGCCAATTATCTGACAAAACAAAATTCCACACAATTTACCCATGAATGGCCCTCTGCAACTAAACAATGATTCCAAATAGTACATCTATACATCAATATGCATGAAAAAATATGTACATTACGATATAAAGCAAAAAAATCAGAAGGTTTCTCCAATAAATGGATGTACTGAACGAAGCTTCCTGTGACAACTAGGTTCGCTCAATGCCTAGCGACCTACATGTAGGACACCGTTGTTTAGTATTCCCTCATGCCTCACGTGTTGAATATTTTGATATATCTCTATTCTCTATCTAATAACAGGCTATTATACTAAAAGAATATGCACCTCACAACACAAAACAGTTATTCCTACATTTGGCATAACTTACTTTTTCGATGACGCCATGCTTTTTTAGGTGAACTAATGAATGTACCCAATTTGAACGCTCCTGTGTGACAACCTCCGTGTGCAATCTCTAATCTGCAACTGAAACTAGTTTTGGGAAAGAGTACTGAATAACATACAATCGGCAACAATTCGTATTTTAGTTATCTATCATCTGTAAGCAACAAAAAACTTTTGATGGTTAGCTGACCTACATGTAGGACGCCAGGCATAAATGGGATAAACCAAATTTTATTCCTCATAAGTAATTAATTTGAACCGTATTATACAGCAATTAATCACACAGTCAAGCTGTAGTTCGCACAATAGGCACTCCTATTCATTTAATAGGTAAAGAAAAAAAACATTTAGTTGGCTTAGCTAAACAAAAAATTTGTTCACGGAGGAATGCAGGACCGGGCGACACGTCTCTCTGCCGCATCAATCGATGTACTAACTTGTATGCTATCACTAACCGTTGTTAAATATGATTTTTAATACATAAAATAATTGACGTGTCCCCCTGTGCACCATGTCCCACTGTACCCTACGTTCCCCTAGTCTGGAAACTGGTCGTGAATGTCGACTTAGAATGTTGGAGTACCAACCAGTCAGGTTATTTACGGTACCCTACAGTTTTTATGCAAATTTTGAATCTTCTCTGCCAGTACTAAACAAGTATGTACAATTCGCACGTCTGCAAAAAATATGCTATAACATCAATTTTATGCTAGTTAGTACCCTAAATATGGTTTATAGATGATACCGAAATAGATGGTACTACGTGCAAACCATCTATCCGTATTACATACATAGTACCATTTATTTCATTAGACTCACCTCATTTAAGTGCATTTAGCAGCGAGGTAAAGTGAAATGATGAAAATTCTTGCTTATGGACTACCCAACTTAGACTGATGGCCTCATTCCATTGAAAATTATTCAATAAAACAAAACAGAGATCGTAAGTGAAATAATCAAACAATATTATGAATATATTTTGAGTATTCACATCACTAAAAGAGATGTTGAATATAGCTTTGTCTCATGTACACGACGCTCTTCTTGAAAACATCCGCCGCGCTCATGGCCTTGTGCATGCAGCCAGTCAAAAGGGAGGCTGCGCCACCTGCGTGAGAATAGCCAGAAGAAACGCACCAGCGGTGCTGACCTCGAGATCAGGGGCCGTATTATCAAAACATTGCTAAGTACTCGTAGCGACTTACGTGTGGCGTAATTGTTGATATGAAGACGTAACTCTAGCGGTGGTATTATCAAAACATTTGCGCGTAAGCTACGTATACAAGAAGCTGTACCCTACGCCTGCTCGGAGGTGTCGTAAGTGGAGTTACGTAGAAGTTTTAAGTGTGCCGAAGAAAGATAAAACTATTGATTTACTTGCAACACGGTGAACAGTGATATAATTTTGTCAATAATTCAACATAGGCATAATATGTGATCGTGCTAAATGGCGATTTTGGAGAAAAAATTTAATTGAGTTTATGCCAGCTAATTTGTTTTCCTTTTGTGCTATAATTTACCAGGGGCCGGATTATCAAAACATCGCTAAGTACACGCAGCGACTTACGTGTGGCGTAAGTGCTGATATGAAGAAGTAACTCTAGCGGTGGTATTATCAAAACATTTGCGCGGGAAGCTACGTACAAGAGCCGTACGTAGCTCTACGCCTGCTCGGATGTGTCGTAAGTGGAGTTACGTAGACGTTTTGAGTGTGCCGAAGCAATATAAAACTATTGATTTACTTGCAACACGGTGAATTGTGATAGAATTTTGTAAATAATTCAACATAAGCAAATTCAAACCCTTTGATTGGTCAGTTAGCCAGATGGTTTTGAGAAGAGCTTTCCTGATGAGTCTTGCGTACGAAAGTTTTGATAATGCCAAAATTAGGGTGTACTTACGTAACACGTATCTTCTCATACGTACGTATAAAAAGATGCGAAGTTTTGATAATCCGGCCTCTGACCTTGCTTGCCATACTACGGCATCTGGAAACGGTTCGTGTGTTCTTGCAATTCTTACACTACATGAAAATTTATAGTCTGCATCTTATTACCATAGATAAGATGTTGTTGAAACACGGTTACAAAAAATGTTTGTGCGTTCAATTGCGTAGTTACTGTCGTAAGTGAAGCTGCTGTTCTATAGCTTTCATCACTGCGAGACGTTCTCCAACAACAATACCAAAGCGGAAACATCATAAAGGCTTCATATTGCCATCAATGGCAAAGAAAGCCAAACAAGGAAGTCCAGAAAAAGAAGATACGGCGCCTCCCATGCAAAATGTTCTGCGACCCAGGCAGGATCTCTTTCAGTTTTCGGACGCCACGTGTGTGCAGCCGACTGTAGAGCCGACTCAGACTCCAAGGAATAAAGAAAATTGCGCTGTTTCCATTTCATTTCTTGAGATGCTTGTAGTGCCATTCCTCGTGTTGAATGCGGTGCGCCTAGAACGGTGTCCGTGGTAAGGAATCACATAGGCAATGGCCCCATAGGCCCCTTGTTGACTAGGCAATGCTCTGTGTGTAAAGTCTGAACTGGACTACAAATTAGTTCTGGGAAGGGTTAATCTATCGTAATCAAAGGAACAGGGCAGTTTCAAAAATTTCCGCACCGGCCAACACAACCTACCGGAGTGAAGAAGAACAAACAGGACTCGATATCACGCGCAGAAATTTTTTAGGCCTACAGAGGCAAGTAGATCAGATTCAACAACAAATGCAGCAGCTGTTGACATTGCACGAACAACAGCAGAAATCACAGCAACAAATGCAATAGCTGCGGAGAGTGTTACAGCAACTCAGTACGCCAGGAAGGGAAGAGTCTAGCATCATGATAACTAACATAGAGGGGCTCTTCCCAAGAAAAAAACGCCATAAGATCGGCGTACTTAAAGAAATTCCTGAGGCAGAAGGAATAATCATGCTTGCCTTCCGAGTCACACCTAAGAGAAGAGATCCAAATGGAGAAATCGAGATGAAGGGCTTTCAACATTACCGAGCAGATCGAAAAGAAGGGAAAAGAAAAGGAGGCGTTATAGTCTACCACAGAAACGTCCTAGCGGCAAAAACAGTTCCTCTGCATTTAGGCTCCAAAGGATATGTGGAACACGTATCCCCAATGTGGAACATGGGGGGATACTATACATCCCCCATCTCCATCTGTGCGTAGTTATCGTATACCGACCGCCTGACTGCCCGCCTGAAAAATTCAATAAATACCTTGATAGAATAGAAACAGAGGTGGCCAACTAGGGTGAACCTTCCCCAAATATTGTGGTTGCGGGAGATTTTAACCTACCACACATACGATGGCCAAACTTGGACTGTTTAGAATGGCGCAGAAATCAAACCAGAAACCAGGCAACACAACTACTTCGATTCGCTAGGGAGCACTTGCTAAGCCAACAGGTTATGGTGCCAACAAAAGAACATAATATCCTGGATATATTCTTCACCAGCAATGAAGAACTGGTTGCTGATATTCGTGTTGATGAGACCACACTGTCTGACCATCGACTAGTGGTGGTCAAGACAACAATTGAGAGTGGAACCCAGCCATGACCTACACTTCGATAAGGGCTAGCTGGGCCAAATTTTCATCATCGAAGAACAGACTGGGAGGCCATTGGGAACGAACACGCCGAAACAATATACAACAAACTGTGCGAAGTATTACGGCAGGTATGCGTGCGTCACTCGCCGGGAAAATGACCCCCAAACGCTTCATAATTCCGAGGGACAGACGGATCCTCATGAGAAAACGAGCGAGCTTGAACAGCCAGATAACGGCAGCCTCCAGGAATATAGAGAGGCGGAGGCTGGAACATCTAAAGGTTAAAATTAAGGAAACTGAACGACTGTTGCAGGACTCACACGAGACCGAGCAACAAATTGCAGAGGCGCAAGCGGTGTCTGCCATTCGAGAAAATCCCAAATATTTCTACAAATATACCCGGTCAAAGGCCAAAATCAGAGCCTCAGTGGGGCCTCTGAAAAATAACAATTTCCTTGTTGGAGTCGACCAGTGCATGTGCAAACTTCTGGGAGCTCAATTTGAAAAAGTATTCAGCGAACCCCGATACTCATGACTGGAGAACGAAATTGGAGTCATTCAAGACCTACAAGGAGAGTGGGAGCTGATGAACATTGAGTTTGAAACACCGGATCTAGAGAGGAGTATCCAATAATTATCTATGTATTCGGATCCCGGGCCAGATGGGGCTGATGGGGTCTATTACTGAAAAATGTGTCTGTGCACTAAAGGTCCTTCTGACTTTGCTCTGCAAAACATCATTGAGAGAAGGAAATGTTCCAAGTGACCTAAAATTAGGGCTAATTACTCCTATCTACAAAGGAGGTGCAAGAGACAAAACCCTAAATTAGAGGTCGGTTACATTAACATCACACGTAATCAAAATATTTGAGAAGGTTGTTGCCAGAAGGTTGGTACAGTACATGGAAGACGCTGACCTTTTCAACAGAAGGCAACACGGTTTTAGACGAAATCGTTCCTGTTTGTCTCAGTTACTGGAATATCACCACCAAATTCTGGCCATGCTGGAGGAAGAGGCCGGGGTGGACGTGGTGTATTTGGACTTCGTGAAAGCGATTGACAAAGTTGACCATGGAGTGCTTTTCAGAAAATTAAGGCTGCTGGGAGTTGGAGGTGAATTGATGGCATGGATCCACAGCTTCCTAACAGAAAGACTACAAGCTGTCGTTGTAGGAGGCTCGAGATCGAGCGAGGCTAAGGTGAAGAGTGGCGTACCACAGGGAGCGGTACTCGTCCCAATCCTTTTCCTCATTCACATCGCCGACATAGATGTGGCTGTGAACCGCGCCACTGCATCGTCATTCGCGGACGACACCAGGATACTAATGATCATAACGGACAGGAGGGACTGCGAGAGGTTGCAAGAAGACCTCTCTGCAATATATGACTGGGCCCAATTGAGCAACATGCAGTTCAACGGGACCAAGTTTGAGGTTCTGAGATACAGAGGTAGCGGAAGAGCTGGTATGGAGCACCGCTACCTAGCACCTGACAACTCGAAAATCGAAGAGAAGCGACTTGTTCGTGATCTAGGAGTGTTGATGAATACTCAGGTCAATTTTGGTGATCACGTAACGGTCATAACCGCAAGAGGTAGGCGACAGATGGGGTGGATCTGGCAGACAATCAGAACAAGAGAAGCTGAACCGATGATCACACTCTTTAGAGCTCTTGTAATATCAATTCTTGAATACTGCTGCCAGCTTTGGCAGCTCGGCGCACTCTGCACACTCGGCCGCTCACACTCGGCGCAGTGCGGCAACCTAAAGGTGTCCAGCGAACCTTCACTTCCAGGATCAGAGGGATGGAAGAGTTGAACTACTGGGAGAGGTTGAGGCGCCTGGGTCTGTAGTCACTGCAGAGGAGACGGGAGAGATATTTCATTCTGTACACATAGAAAATGATAACCGGAATGGTGCCAAACTTCGAGAGCAAGACCTTCAGTATTGAGACATCAAAACGAGAGAAGGGGGAGACCGTTCATGATGCCCCCACTACGTAACAGATCCGCAGTCACATTTCAATCCATGCGGGAAGGATCACTTTCCATGGCAGGGCCAAGGCTTTTTAACGTCCTACCAAAGGATCTAAGAGAGGGAGAGTTCACCCTGGAGACCTTCAAGAGACAACTGGACGTTTTCCTGGGCACAATCCCAGATCGACCATCCCTGCAACACTACCAGCGGCGAGAAGCAAGCAACAGCATCGTGCATCAGGTGGCCCAAATGAGGGCGGAAGAACGATAATCAGAGGCGGCGATCCATCGTGGCCTGGGACTGCTACGTCCCAAACAAGTACCAAGATAACCAAGTCAGAGGTTCAGTGTAGTCAAAGGTTCAGTGTAGTCAGAGGTTCAGTGCAGTCAGAGGTTCAGTGTAGTCAAATGCTCAGTGTAGTCAGAGGTTAACTGTAGTCAGAGGTTCAGTTTAGTCAGAGGTTCAGTGTAGTCAGAGGTTCAGTGTAGTCAAAGGTTCAGTGTAGTCAGAGATTCAGTGTAGTCAGAGGTTCAGTGTAGTCAAAGGTTCCCTGTAGTTAGAGTTCGGTGTAGTCAGAGGTTCAGTGTAATCAGAGGTTCAATGTAGTCAGAGATTCAGTGTAATCAGAGGTTCAGTGTAGTCAAAATTTCACTGTAGTTAGAGTTCAGTGTAGTCAGAGGTTCAGTGTAGTCAGAGGTTCAAGGTAGTCAGAGGTTCAGTGTAGTCAGAGGTTCAGTGTAGTCAAAGGTTCAGTGTAGTCAGAGTTTAAGTGTAGTCAGAGGTACAGTGTAGTCAGAGGTTCAGTGTAGTCAAAGGTTCAGTGTAGTCAAAGGTTCAGTGTAGTCAGAGTTCCGTGTAGTCAGAGTTCAGTGCAGTCAGAGGTTCAGTGTAGTCAAAGGTTCAGTGTAGTCAGAGTTCCGTGTAGTCAGAGTTCAGTGAAGTCAAAGGTTCAGTGTAGTCAGAGTTCAGTGTAGTCAGAGTTCAGTGTAGTCAAAGGTTCAGTGTAGTCAGAGGTTCAGTGTAGTCAGAGTTCAGTGTAGTCAAAGGTTCAGCGTAGTCAGAGTTCAGTGTAGTCAAAGGTTCAGTGTAGTCAAAGGTTCAGTGTAGTTAGAGTTCAATGTAATCGGAGGTTCAGTGTAGTGTAAGCATTCGTGTGCTGTGGTGGTGCGCAGCTTAATATCCCACTGCTCGTCAGGCAGGTTTTCGATGGCTCATGTCGCTTCGTCATCTAAACATTGTGTTGTTTTAAGCCAATTAATAAAAAAACATTTTAAATCTTTTTACGATCATCTAATACATACGCTCTTTCTGATAACGATGCACCACAGTGCACCTAATGATCCAGTATATTTAATGGGCGTAAAAATTGCCTGGAAATAGAACGGAAGAGTAACAATCTGATACATTGGACGGGACTTCTATGAAGAACAAACTATTCTCGAAGAATCTTCACAATGACTGGAAAGGTAAGAATATTTTCTGATTAACTTGGGCTCTTCAAGACGCCAATTTTCGAACTGCCAATTTCACGTACGCCATTTTTCGAACATCTCTAACTTTCATTACACCACGAAATTATTAATTTACGTCTTGTAAGGTTTTGTTTGAATTGACTATATAGGATTCAATCAACAGGAGGAATGTAAATAAAATGAATTTATACAATTAATACTTTGTAAAGTCACAATTATCAGCGGTTATGTGCACACAAATATATTCTTGTGTTCAGTGGCTGGAATGGTGCATATTGTGCTGCGCGACCTTCCTCGTCGTCATCTACACGTGGCCCCTGTCACCAACGAGTGAGTAGGGGTATGCGTGTAAATAATTTGCAGTTTTTAGTAAAAGTTGGAGAACTTTGTGAGCAGATGCGTGAATAAATATTTTATTTAGTAGATAAAGAGCGTCACCATGGTACCTTGTAGCGCGCAGTGTACAAGATTTTATACCAGATGAAATCCATACTAGGAAAGCGAAGTCAAATTAACAGCGAATTTTTCAGCGAAAAGCCCCGTTAGGTCAATGGATAAAGTATCGAAAAAATTATTATTAGAGTTCAGACATGTCCATGAACTGAGATATTCAAAATTCCGATTGTTTGATCGGTTTATCAAGTGATTAATTCTCAGTACATTTTACTTCTATATGTCAAGATTTCAACCCCTCAGAGGGGACTTCTGACGCGTGTCTGTTCTCGTCAGAAGGCCTTTGGGAATTCGCGCTCCTAGGGGGATAGTTCTTTAGCGCCCCACCGCTGAGCTCGTGGTGTCTGACTGTAGGTCTCAGTTGTGGAGTTAAGTTATTATGCAGGTAGGATTCATTACATTTCCCTTCTCTGTCTCTCTCGTACGTGCGGGCGGCCGACGTCCCGTGTCAGCGACCTCTTGTTCGAGTGTCTTCGTTTCTGTTGCTTTTCACGTGTCCCTCCTTGTCACTTCGTCTCTTTGAGATGCTAACGCTGCTTCTTTCGAGCCAGCTTCAGCGGGCTGGACAATTGAGACCTCCCGCACCTTGTGGGTGATGATTAACTTGAGATTTCGAATAATTGAGACCTTCCGCCTGGCTGGCGATATTTTAGTTATATTTTGACCTCCGGTGCGAAATAATTTGATAGTTGAAGCGCTAGCAAACCTTCATACTACTAATACTACTACTCAAGATTTCAATCTATCCATATCCATCCATATGGTACACTCCTACTTCTACTTATAACTGATGAAACAGTTAAAAGTCTGCGAAATACAAAGAGCTCTGTGAAAATACTAAAATTTCCGTGTCTACTTTCAAAAGTGAATTAAATGATCGCCTTATTTGTAAAATAGGCGATGATTACGAAACCATGAAATTAATTCCTAGACGAACGATTTGCGTGTTTCCGTATCACTGTTAGAAAAGTTACCGTTAAACGGTATACCAGCGTTTCAGTGACCGGCCGGTAAGGTGAAATGAAACACCGTATTGCCGTTTTTATTCAAATTTAACACCAGAAATCCGTATAACATCTGGAAAAAACGGCGAAACGATGCATTTCCATGGGGCGGCCGTTCACAAGAACCCCAGAAAAAAGTTTTTACGGTTTCTTTTCGAACAGTATAGTAATATTCTCACTGAATATTACTATTATTTTGTGCGCTAGCTCACGTTTACTGAGATTTTTTTCTTGAAGTTTCCTTACATTGATATTAATTCTCAATTCTGGTTTAGCCCTGAAGGGAATATAGGTAGAGAGCGTCTCTTAAGTCACAACTCCTTATTGGATGTCAATGCAAATCCTTCAAAATGCCCAAAACTGAAAACAATGTTTGGAACAGTCGCATTTCCGATAACTTGTCGGATGGTGCTAAATTTTCTTCAATGTGGTCGGATAAAAATATCAGCCAAAAGGTGAACCAAAACATCAGGTAAACTAGAGTTGTGTGCAAAAAGAGTGCAAACGGTGAACAACATTCTATCATATAATTTACTGAATACACATTGCACAACCAAAGTAATCTATAGTCAACACAACGAATTAAACTCGCTGTTAAAATGCCGTGGTATCGACCATGCAGAAAATTACGATCAGGCATTCCAGCAACTAGTAGAAATCTCGGCACGAAATTCGTCGTCCGCCAACCCTGACCCAAAGCATCCAGATATCCGGGACACAAATACTGCCTCACAAAAGCCGGTCCAGAAGCCAGTCACTTGGCTGCAACTTGTGAGGGCGGAAATGCTTGCAAGACCTGCTGACCTGATCAGGGAACATGTGAGCGTAAGGTGAGACCAGTTAGTGGTAATTAAACTGAAAAATTTTAATCGAGCATAAATGATAGCTGCAGCAATTTCGTGAACTTATTCAATACTGAATGCTTATTTCAAACCTTGTACGGGTTTCTGTCTAAACACAAGTTCGTGAGCCCATAACAATATTCGTTAAATCTTGAATTTCACTGATTTAAATTAAAGCGAATCAATGGTTAGTTTACTTGCTATTTATTCTTCAAAATACGATGTTCGCATAATAACAGGCCTAGCAAAGTATTTTTTATAATCAATATAATCAATACAGGGCACATAGTATAAGTTATCATCAGTTTCTAGAATAATAATTGAGATTACAATGATAAAATTTAGCTGGTCATTTTGATGTACAAAATTGTATTAACAGTATTCGTTTGATCACTTCAGCCCAGGCAGATTAGCTCCTACTATGAACAAGGAACACCAACTAAAACATATTCTGTTTTGGAATCACGTGAGTCGAATTCATTCATGGGAGTAGCCATGATGGGATATTGTTCTTACAAATGTACCATTTACGTAGAATTTATTGTTGTTATACTTGCGCATGGTATAAATTTTTTGAGACATTTTTCGTAACAAAATTCTAAACTTGTTTAGGACGAAGCAAAATCATTAGTTCGATGTGTTTGTTTCCTAAATCGAGTTGAAGGAGAAATCATGGACTAGCAAGAAAAAATCCTTTACGCTGAAAATCAGACTAGATGATATATACTGTTTCTTCTGCATCATTCAAGCGTTATTCATGTTCGTAAAGCTAGAAACATTATACTTAGAAGAACATATCAACAGCATTTGCATACTATCTATCCACCTATCACGTTTTTCTTTGATGATGCTCCCACTACCCAAAGCCCACTTTCTACTTCGGCGTGGGCCAAGACCCCTTCCTGCGAGCGGGTTGCCCAGTGAGCAGCTGTTACATCACCACTAACCGCACTGAGGTTCCCTACCAAAAGATCGATGCTCTCGTCTGGATCCCCATCGAGAACGATAAGAGCTTCCCTCCCGTCAGGTGAGTGAAATGGGAGGAAAATTCGATAGGAAAGATTAGCAGCACCGACGACAGGAAGATAAATTGAATAACGAACGAACTAATGATAATATTTAACCTTTGCTCACTACACTAATAATGTTAGTGCCGGTGGTTATTATTATAACCTGTGATTATTATTATTATCATTTTTAATATTGTTATTATTATTATTGTACTAAGCAGAAGAATTATCTGATTCTTCCGAATGCATCTAGCTGAAGCAGCAGATTTCTGATTCAAATTGTGTGACAATGCGGTTGCCCGTAACTTTTACAGTGCCTGTTGAATAGCTTATACTGTATGAAGATTTTAAAGATAACGAGCATGTTATTCCGTTATAAGTCTGGCTCGATAATCCCTGTAATTTTGGAATCCAGTTACTCCGAATCCCGTGAATTTTAATAAAATTCTTATTCATAACTCTCTCATTTCATTCTTGCTTCGGAACAGGGGGAGAAAATCCTTTATTTTCCATTAATTTAGATATACCAATTTTTAAATCTTCTGGTACTGACCACTTGCCTACCTTTAAACATGAACTAAATGGTTCTGCTAGTCTTGAAGTTGAACCGAACACGCGTGGTAGAAATCAACCGAATAACCTATTTTCATGTCTGCATCTCAACAGATCACCGCACACACGATACATCTACTATGACTGGGAGCCTCCACTCGTGGCTGGATTGGGCAAAAAACAACTAGATTCATTGAAGTACGTCTTCAATTATACCATGACTTATCGGAGAGACTCTGACATCTTCAATCCGTGAGTTGAGTGGAGATGAAAAACTGAATCTGATATAAATTAAATACTTCTAGGACAATGTCAGTTAATGTAAAGATATAGCATTAGACCAGGCCGGCAAAAAGAGTCGATTTAAATACCCGTCGTTTTCTTTCGAAATTAGTTGTACCTTAGTAGTCACCATATTGCATTTTCTGAACGTAATTGCACGATTTTAAATAATATCGAATAATATCGTGCGTGCAGGATAATGAACACCGTTCATATCAGAAGTGCACTTCCATTTTTCTTAATTTTGATCAATATCGTTAGTTATTATGTTGACGATTGTAAATCACACTTTTGGGCGATAATTGCGATTGAGATTCCACATAACATGACCACGCATAACTTAAAAAAACAAATTAGAATTCATCAATGTTGTGATATATGATTGACTTTTTTTAAACAACAGAAAACTTCGATCATAAAGATTAGGACATCTTTCTTATAAAGTATAAATTGAGTATGATAACGTAATATTTTCAGGTACGGAGTGTTTCGCCCTCTTGCCACACCTCGATTGCTCCTATCGACTAAAGACTACTCGCGTGGTAAAAACAAACAGGCGGTGTGGTTCGTGTCGAACTGCGAGGCCAGGAGCGGAAGAGACATGTAAGTTCGCAGTTTGGAGAGGATGGAACTAGTCGGTCTCATGCCTAGTTTAGGTCAATGCACTGAGCAAAAAAATTATTTCTGAATATGAATTTAGAAGTTATTTCTAAAATGGAGAATGTAAACTCAGATCCAATAAAATGAATAAATGAATTCTACAGTCACTCGCTGAATGAATTTGGATTTTTTTTTAATTTACATTCTGGAGAAGTCTACAACCTTCTTTGTAGC
Source organism: Hyalella azteca (assembly GCF_000764305.2). Lineage (NCBI taxonomy): Eukaryota > Metazoa > Arthropoda > Malacostraca > Amphipoda > Hyalellidae > Hyalella > Hyalella azteca. The sequence continues at coordinate 12,779 of NW_025937121.1, forward strand.
ATGAATATTTGTACAAAACATTGGTGTCTTGTAATGGTTACGACTTTTTGAATGAATTATTATTTATTTTTAATTCCTAATTTTCTTGTTTTATAGGAAATCAGGAGTTTGATTCGGTTGATTGTGCTTCTGATGTTATTCAGCACAATACTACAAGTTAACTAAAATTTTAAAAACAAAGAATAGTCCACAAAAATTCATAACTTTATAGAAAACTTTTCGGAGTCCAGCTCCTTCTTCAGTTCGTAGAATTTAGAATTCATATCGAAATTCACAAATTAATATATTTGAAAGCACAGAACGCAATTAAAAACTTTAATTTTCTAATAGTAGACAGAGCACAAAAAAAAACTATCCACAATTTCAAAGGGATAGGAGCTATCAGCTGAATTCAAACTGGGCTTAAGTTTAAGAATGTCCAAGGATTCTAAAATACGTAAATCTTAAGCACCGGAGGTGGAAGCTATTACCATAAACTCACTGTTGGTTCATTGCTTCTGACGTGCTCGATAATATGAGCTTTCGCTGTGGATAATTTTATTTCCATTATCGTTGTTCACTAGAATTTGCTTGCAAATCCGGAGTTCAGTTCCTAAGTTACTAGCGGATATACAGGTTTCAAATGCTCAATGTCTCCAGGCGCAAATCGTGCTGGTTTTGAATAACTGTGGACATTGGCTTACTTCGTTCACTACTTCTCCAACATCTATAGGTTTTCGGTAAACTTTAGTTACGAACACATTATCCGCAACTTGCACGAGTATATCGAGGAAGGTCAAAGACTGATTTAGATCCAATTCGTAGGTTAACTTTAAGACTGATTTGAGTTCTAAAGCTGGGCGTTGCTCCTCTGAACGCGTCCCGAACAATGATATGCTTTTTGGGCTTCAATGACACCTGCATCGTTTTATGTATATACTTAAATTGCGGAAATTATTCCAATGCACTTGACCACATCAATATTTTCATGTAGCACTTGGCCTTGAGTATCTCCAGTACTCAACAGAACCTAAAATGAACCGAATTCAGCACACTAAGCCTCGGCGTGCCATCATGATCTCATTCACATGGAATTTCATTCCACACATTTCTGTTAGCAAAAAAAATAGTTATATAATAATAACAACAGTTTCAGCATTTCTTAGGCCGTAGGCCTGTCGGCGATTCTTAATTTCGCAGAATATTCATAGGTTGTTGCGGTCTCGAAAACGCAAATCACAGCTCCAATTTTTGCTTTGCTTAACCTCAATCCCAGTCAATCAAGTCTTGATCGATCGACGGAGATTGATGTGGTTCGATCAAGAATAATGATGCAGATTCCTGCTCGATCGACGAAGGCAAAACCCAATTTAGAGTCGGTAAGTAAGAGGGCAATATCGCGGGGCGCAGATCTTTGAAGTTTCTGCACCCGATAATTTGTTGAGTCGAATAATCTGAATCGAACGATGTCGTATCTATACTAGCTGAAGTCGAATCTGCACTAATCGATGTCGAATCATCATTGATCTACGTCGAATCTACACTAATCGACGTCTAATCCATATTAAATAAATGCCAAATGCCCGGCAGTTGGGCTTGACCGTTTATCGACTACGCGAAAACAAATGTAATTTTTTTCTCTCTCTCTCTCTCCGCGGTCATCGACACGTTACTATTTACTATGACATGTGAGATTATATGGTCTTCGCTGTCGAACATTTGCTTCATATATACACTTGCATCGTATATATCAATTACAATCTTACAAATTCAATTACTAATCATACATAGAAGTTAGAAGTAATTCACCGCTAAGTTCTCTTACCGGATAAACGTCGACTGCAGCTCCGAGACTCGAACGCGGGAATTTCGCGTCCGAGATAAGCCTCAGCCCACTTGACCACCATGGCACCTTACCACAGCGAGCTCTATCAACTATGTACTGTAACTACGAAACGAATGGCTTGCAATCGTCAGGTAAATCGAGGAATAGCCACATTTGTGGTGGAACTGTTTAAAGAATATTCATTTATATATATTTTATAGGAATGAAAGCAGTTTCTATTCAATCGAAAAAATAATATTACTCGTATTGTAAAGGAGACAAGCACTGTTTCTCTTGCCACTTTTTATTATTTTCTGGCAATCGAAATGCCGTTACTTCCATATTTCCTCAATTTATTTCCAAGTTAGTTCTTTAGTTTATATAAATTTCATTACGGAGCTGATTAATTTACATCGAAATTTATTTCTCTATTTTTTTATTGCCTCAAATCAGCCTCGTTGAAAAATGATGCAAATTTATCATGATTAATGGAACACGCTAAAGCAGCTTTATGAAACTGTTTTGAATATGAACTTTAAAATAAAAATAATAAGTTCATATTCAAATAAAAATATTGCTAAGCTTTGAAGCAGTTTATTCATACGACTTTTAGTAGATAGTAGGAGATTTATATCATGCATGTAAAAAACGTTTTCTTTGCACTCACGTTAGAAAAAAAATGTTAAGGCAAACTAATCGATATCTCCCGAAGATTACTAAGATTAAGCTAACATTAAGGCTTAAACGTTCCTCTTTGCGGAAGCGTTCAAACTGGGAAAGCTAGTAAAACACTTACGTATTTCAAAGTATTAAAATAATTACGTGATATAATAATCGTAACTGACATCAGAAATGGACCTGAAATAGCGCATTCTATCACTTGAACTAGATTGAACATAATTTTGAACACAATTTTAACTTGGTAATCATAAATTAAAGTGCATATCAATTTCCAATTCATTATCCTATTAGATTGAATAGCCAACCGACATATTTGCACATGAATTTGCACATTTTTCGGTTTGCTCTGTAAAGTTGCCTACACTCGGATACTTCGATCTGAATTGATAAACACACAGTCGATAGTTTGCCATGCATCTGCATAGATTATTCAGGGAAATTCGATTTCCAAATCTTCGAGTTGTCGGATCTTCCGCGATATGCAGTGACCCACACTAATCGACATCGTTGCCCACATTGGTGATTGACTGGGATGCCTCCTGGTCGATATTGACCAAAAAACTGTCGCAGGTAGCTAGAATCGAATTTGCACCTCTCTGCTCTAATCCTGGTACTCAGTCTGAACTGGGTGGGTCACCTTGCCCAACAAAAATAAACAAATCCTGCTTTTGATTCCCAAACAGTCTTTGAAAAAACTTTAACATCTAACTCAGCAGAAAGCTTTGATAAGTATTATAATATCAAACAAGGTGACAATTACCTACACCATATTCAAGTAAGCTTTCGATGAAACTTCCCGCAAAGGCGTGCATGAGTGATGTTTTTCGCCTTAACACCATCTACATCCTTGGTATTTGTTTCGGACGTAGCAGTCCCAGGCCACGATGGATCGCCACCTCTGATTAATTATCGCTCATCCGCCCTCATTTGGGCCAGCTGATGCACGATGCTATTGCTTGCTTTTCGCCGCTGGTAGTGTTGCAGGGGAGGTCGATCTGGGATTGTACCCAGGAACACGTCCAGTCGTCTCTTGAAGGTCTCCAAGGTGAACTTAGAAGGTCTCTCTTAGATCCTTTGGTAGGACGTTAACCAGCATCAGCCCTGAAACGGAAAGTGATCCTTCCCGAAGGGATTGAAATCTGACTGCAGATCTGTAACGAAGTGGGGGAATCTTGCACAGTCTCCCTCTTCTCTCGCTGTGATTTGTCTCAATCCTGAATGTCTCGCTCTCGAAGTTTGGTGCCATTCCAGTTAATATCTTCCATGTGTACAGAATGACACACCTCACCCGTCTCCTCTGCAGTGAGTACAGACCTAGGCGCCTTAACTTCTCCCAGTAGTTAAACTCTTCCATCTCTCTGATCCTGAGAGGACGTGAAGGTTCGCTGGACACCTTCCAGTTGCTGCACTTCGCCGAGTTTGAACGGGGTCCAGAGCTGGCAGCAGTATTCTAGATTTGATTTTACTAGGGTTCTAAAGAGTGGTCATTGGTTCCGCTTCTCTAGTTCTGAACGTCTGCCAGATTCACCCCATCTGACGCCTATCTCTTGCGGTTATTGCTGTTACGAGATCACCAAAATTGACCTGAGTATTCATCAGCACTCGTAGATCGCGAACGAGTCGCTTCTCTTCGATTTCCGGGTTGTCAGGTGCTAGGTAGCGAAGCTCCATACCAGCTCTTCCGCTACCTCTGTATCTCAAAACCTCAAACTTGGTCCCGTTGAACTGCATGTTGTTCACTTGGGCCCAGTCATATATTGCAGAGAGGTCTTCTTGCAACCTCTCGCAGTCTCTCCTGTCCGTTATGGTCATTAGTATCCTGGTGTCGTCCGCGAATGACGATGCAGAGGCGTGGTTCACTGCCACATCTATGTCGGCGATGTGAATGAGAAAGAGGATTGGGCCGAGTACCGTTCCCTGTGGTACTCCACTGTTCACCCAAGCCTCACTTGATCTCGAGCCTCCTACTACAGCTTGTAGTCTTTCTATTAGGAAGCTATGGATCCATGCCAACAATTCACCTCCAACCCCCAGCAGTCTTAATTTTCTGAAGAGCACTTCATGGTCAACTTTGTCAAACGCTTTCGCGAAGTCCAAATACACCACGTCCACCCCGGCCTCTCCAGCATGGCCAGGATTTGGTGTGATGCTCCAGTAGCTGAGACAAGCAGGAACGATTTCGTCGAAAACCGTGTTGTCTTCTGTTGAAAAGGTCAGCCTCTTCCATGTACTGCACCAACCCTCTGGCAACAACCTTTTCGAATTCTTTGATTACGTGTGATGTTAATGTAACCGGCCTGTACTTCTGGGGGTTGTCTCTCGCACCTCCTTTGTAGATAGGGGTTATTAGCCCTAGTTTTAGGTCACTTGAAAGATTTCCTTCTCTCAATGATGTTTTCCAGAGCGACCTTTAATGCTGCGTCATATTTTTTCAGTAACACTTCAGGGACCCCATCTGGCCCGGGAGCCGAATACGTCGATAATTCTTGGATACTCCTCTCTACATAGATCCGGCGTTTCAAACTCAATGTTTATCAGCTCCAGCCCCCTTGGAAGTTCTTGAATGACTTCAATTTCGTTCTCCTGTCGTGAGTATCGGGGTTCGCTTAATACTAATACTTTTTCAAACTGCGCTCCCAGAAGTTCGCACATGCCAAGGTAGTCTCCAACAAGGACATCGTTATTTTTCAGAGGCCCCACTGAGGCTCTGATTTTGGCCTTTGACTGGGCATATTTGTAGAAATATTTGGGATTCTCTCGAATGCAGACATCGCTTGCGCCTCCGCAAGCGGTGTGAGTCCTATAACTCCTCGTGTGAGTCCTATAACTGTTGTTCAGTTTCCTCAATTTTCTCCCTTAGATGTTCCAGCCTCCGCCTCTCATATTCCTGGAGGCGGCCATTATCTGGTTGTTCAAGCTCGCTCGTTTTCTCATGAGGATCCGTCGGTCCCTCGGAATTATGTGTCGTTTGGGGTCGTTTTCCCCGGCGTGTGACGCACGCATACCTGCAGTAATACTTCGTACAGCTTGTTGTACATTGCTTCGGCGTTTACTCCAGGAACTCAGATCTCCAGTCAATTTCGAGGAGTTTGTTCCCAATGGCCTCCCAGTCTGTTCTTCGATGATGAAAATTTAGCCCAGCTGCTCCTCCGAGGTGTAGGTTTTGGCTGGATTCCCCTCTCAATNTGGATGTTATTGTGACGTCGTCTGCGTAGGAGGCAATGTGGATGTTTGGAGGTGGTTCGGGTATGTCGTGCATGTATAGATTAAAGAGTGAGGGTGATAGGACGGAGCCCTGTGGGACTCCGTTGGGTATGAGTGATGTGTGTGATGACTTGCCTGAGTAGTGTACGTATGCTTGTCTGCCTGATAAGTAATTGGCAAGCCAGCAACCAGTTGACGGCGTCAGTTTCTGAGGTAGACTGTAACTGTAGGTGGACTGTAGACTGTCCTTTTCTTCTCCCTTCTTTTCGGTCTGCTCGGTAATGTTGAAAGCCTTTCATCTCGATTTCTCCGTCTTGAATATCCTCTCTTAGATGTGACTCGGTTAAGGAAAGCATGATTATTCCTTCTGTCTCAGCAATTTCTTTAAGTACGCCGATCTTGTGGCGTTTTCTTCTTGGGAAGAGTCCTTCTATATTGGCTATCACGATGTCAGACTCTTACTTCCCTTGCGTTTTTAGTTGCTGTAACACTTCACTGCCCGGGGTTCTCTGGCTCAGCAGCTGTTGCATTTGTTGCTGTGATTTCTGCTGTTGTTCGTTCAGTGTCAACAGCTGCTGCATTTGTTGTTGAATCTGATCTACTTGCTTCTGTAGGCCTAAAAAATTGTTGCGCTTGATATCGAGTCATTTTTGTTCTTCACTCCGGTAGGTTGTGTTGGCCGGTGTGGTAATTTTCGGAACTGCCCTGTTCCTTTGATTACAATAGATTCGCCCTTTCCAGAACTGATTTTTTTAACCATGTAATTTTTCTGATGTTTTGAATTTGGCAGTAGAATCTATCCTGTGTTCCGAGAAGGAACTATCAGAGTCCCGTCTCTCTTCGGCGTTACCTCTCAACTGCAGGTTGAGTTTAAGGTGGTGAAACCGACAGGAATCTCGTTTGCAAGCTACATTTTTATAGTATTCCAGCACATGAACGGGTGGTAGTATTGACCCGTTTGGTTAGTATGGTCTCTCCCGTTTTTGCATCCGCGTTGGTTTTTGCTTCCAAATGTTGCAAATTTGTGGCAGATCTAATGGTATGAATAGTTACAGTTCATTTCTTCATTATCTCAACCGCATTTGCCCTGAAGATATCTCCAGCAAACGCGTTTCTTAACAGTTAAATGCCATTGTTCGAGGCATTTAAAGAGGAGAGGGGAGGGGTAACGCTGCGGTCAAGGGTTGGAGTGGGCGGAGTACTATGTCAGCAGCAGTGAGGGATGCTGGGTAGGGAGTTGAGGGAGTGAGGGGAGTTGAGGAAGTGAGGGGAGTTTAGGGAGTGAGGGGAGTAGAGGGTAACCTCGTCTTAGTCGAACAGAGAGACCCATTCATGATAGGCCTACTTCTCTTGAACCCTTGAACTGCTTGCACACTCTCTATGGCTTCTTTCGCCCACCCCTCGTTCATAACGCATTTTTTACACATGAATGACGTCCTCGTTTTTAAATATCTTGAAAGATGGTATTCTGGTAGTAGTGAACATTCGAAGTGACAAAATTGTCTGCATGTGTTACATCTTAGTGCCAATTATCCAAAATTACATTTGTTACATTGCAGACATTCTCCGGTAGGTTTGTCAACACAGACTTTCGCTGCCATGTTTACTCAATCAATCTATACTCGCACTAACTTTTTACTGACTTTACTTAATTCCAGACTATTCACTGGACACTTCACTATAGAATGAGTCAACAGAGTTAAATCGTACTCAATTTTTTCTCAATCAATTGTTACCCGCACTCAATTTTTGCTGACTGTACTCAGTTTTTTTAATCAATTGATACTCGCACTCACTTTTCACTGACTTTACTTATTTGCAGACTATTCACTGAAACATTTCAGTACAGAATGCAATAAAAGAGATAAACCGACAAAATTAATTGTAACCGGAACCGCGCGCGACACCGTACATCTGTCACGCCTCGCAGCCACAAGCAAACTCTTTCTCTCGCAAGCATACATACATACATTCTCTCGCAAGCAATTGCGCCGATTTTCCCCTCAATATGCCGAATTATTATGGGAGTAGTTAATTGCAACGGAAAATATAATGAAGAGAACTGGTATCGTGTACTTCTTTGCCTATGGACGAAGAAAGATATCAAGAAGATAGGTTCACAACGAGAAAATTTATTTCGCATCCACTGTTTGACGCCGGTTTGGCTGTCGATCTACCAGTCCGATAATCCACACAATAAACTTGCTGGAGGATATAATAAACCGGTGGTTTTCATAACGTGTGTCATGACTACAAAAGCGAATGAGCTATTTTCTGTGGAACTGGAATATAGACGATCAAACTGTGTGTATCACACTTATCTTACAGGATTATAGCTAAGCTCTTAGTCAACTAATCGAGCTGACCAGAAATTACTAGTAGTCGAAGAAGCAAAAACTCAAATTTTCAACACTTCGGCATATTTTTTTTAGTATACAATGGTATGCAGATGCTACAGTTCATCATCTGTGAAACGATACTACATAACGAGAGCTACAAGCCCCACAATCTGAAGGAACACTTCAACAAGGTTCATTCGAAAGTTATCAGAAACGAAGGATATACCTCAAAATAAAGATCGACCGATCCGCAGGGTAGATACTCATCACGAAACTGATAGTCTCTGAATTTTATTGAGGCATAATTCAAGGTCATCGCAAAAAATGAAACCACGCACACTGTGATCGATGCATGCCTGATCTTGCCTGAGAAAAGCAACTAATCTCATGTACGATCATAATTGCGTTGGGATCAGCCTGGTGCAACCACATATTTCTCACAGCTTTTTTAGCTTTTGGATTATGCTCGACTGATGTCTAAAAATCAGTTGAAGTTCCTGTGTAACAGTTCACCTATAATTACATACATTAGAAGCTGAAGGAGATATATCATGCATGATGTCGAACTTCTTATATATGAAATATTTGTTGATGTCATCGCGGAAGAATCCCCTAGCATACTCGGCACCAAGTCATGATTTACTAATAGTCAAAAGGAAAAATTCGGACGTTATTACTACACACCATATGATCCATATTAAGGCTGATCCACACTCTTGTCTCCAAGATGCTCCATTCTACCTCGAAAGCCACTTCGAAAACAGAACAGGGGTGGGCATCATCAGCCATATAAATTAAAGAAAGAGCACCGATCACAAGGCTGTTTCGTAAATTGATTTTATCTAACATGCAAGTCCTCTTCTCCTCCGTTATCGTACCATCATGGCATTCGTAAATAATCTATCTCTCGGTAAAATCAAAGTCGAGAAGAGATAGATGCTCCAGTGTCTGCATGAGGTAGTAAGAGAGATAAACACCTTGCATGGTTGCAAAAGAACTGCATTAAGAGATCATGATACACTTCCCAGTTAAAATTTTGAGCCGAGCCGAGACCGGCGCCGGGTTTAGCCGGGCTGGTCGCACTTTAGCAGGATGGAGCCGTGAAACTATAGCCGGCAATCTATCCCTAAAACTGCGCTGCGCCATGGCTAATATAGAGACAAAATTCTAGCAGCTCGGCAGGGACGGAACTCTGCGCTGTTTTAGCTCTTGTACTTTGATTGCCCGGCAGGAAGCTGATCAGAGCAGCTAAGCAGGCCGTGCATGGGGGGGGGACAATTTTAAGAATAACGATGAAAATGTAAAGATGAAACCTAAAGCACTGCCGCCCAAGCCTAGATCCAGGATCAAAAACATCCAACTAAAAATTATGAGTGGAGCACCTATGTTTTTATGTTGGCTGTAGGCGGACGCCATAGGTGGAGCAGCTATGATTTATACAGTGAATTAAGGGTGTGGTGCACCACCTTTACCACACCTTTAACCTGCCGATGGCCCTCCTACCCGTAAAGCTCTTCTTCCGCCAATAACTACCCATTGGCGCCAGTGACACATTGATGAGCCACAGATGGCTACTTTTAAAATGAAGTCGATAAAAATTTTCAATTTTTTTGCTAATCCGATGCTTATGTATTTACTGACATAGTTCCACACAATCACCATTCTAAGGGCTGCATATATAAATCTACCATGAAAGTACAAGTAACATTGTCAGACATGTAGCAGGATCAAATTTTCAGAGTACCATACACATACCTCGTGAGAATCCGAGTTGAAGAAACTCCCTTCCTGCAGGATTCGAACTCCGGTCTCCCGCACGCGAAGCAAAGCCTTTACGGTTGAGCTATAGGAGAGGACTAGGCACTAGAGTAATTTTAAAATATATGACTGAAGTATTGCAAGTATTAATTTCATCAAATGACAGAAGTTAGTTCTACCACCGTGATGATTAGATGGTTCTTTCAACAATTTTATTTGAACATGCTGGTAGATTCGAGTAAACAGCCACTGAAAGAAACTCCGTTTATTCACAACGAATTATGGTTCAGCTCAGAGTAAAGGCTACGGAAAAATGCTTAATAAGCATCGAAGTTTCATATTGTGAACGTTTAACCAATTTTGACAGCGGTTTGATTCGAAATATTTTCACCAAGAATATTCTTGCGTGAAATAAGGAATTGATATCACGCGATGATTTTGAAATGTCAGGCGTGAATTACCTGCACCACTTTTCTCTTGCATAATCCTCAATTTTTTGCGTCCAAAAGTTACCGGAGTCAAAAAAAGTAAAGTCAAAAAATTTGACTTGAAATCAAAATAATTATCTGACTGTATGAGCAAATTTGCCAAACTAATTGAATTCCACTATCGAAGTAAGCGATAGAAAGCCGAATTTTTATTCGTATCCCTCTGCGTAAAAATGATACTTTTTTGACAAGCAAATTACCCGGAAAGCACATATATCAAGCAGGACATAATAAAGATTAGTTGGAAGCAGGACTTGGTAAAGATTAGTAGGAAGCTCCACGTCGACTCCCGTAAACCCAACTCGTGTGAAGGTAAACGTGTGCTTAATTACTCGACTTGCTCGCTGCACTTTAGGGCTGAAGAGCCGCTGTGCTATTGAGATGCCTTGCCTCTGCCGACCAAGTCGACGTGGCCTTAGAGTTTAGATAAATGGGACAATTTGAGAATATTGTCAATATTATATAACACACTTAATCGATCCATACAATTTATACACAATGATACAAGAATTAGTCTGAATTGATGGTAATATTTCCAACAAAGCCAGTTGGCGCATGCGCAAAATTCGAAATAAATTTACTCAATATCTCATGTGAACATAAAAATTGGATTCGCTGTCATCTTTCGAGAAACTGCATTTTTCGCGACAAAAATTTCTATTGTTCCTCTGACAATTTATATCGGGAGCAGTCTGATACATGCCTAGCGGCTTCACTTTGGTTTGAAAAATTTGTGAACAGCACTTTGGTTTGAAAAATTTGTGAACTCGTACCTTTCGAATTCATGCAAAATTTTTGCTAAATTTTCTTAACAGAACTTAATCTTAGAAGCCAAACACACAGAACGAAGTCATGGTTTCATCTTGATCTCGAATAATTCGCAACCCAATAACACCTTTCTATGTTGGATAAATTACAGTGGCAAATACCTTTGTTCACTGTGCAGTTTGGGCAAACTGATATCGGTGGCTCGCAAGAGATTTGTCTGCAATGTTCCATAGATGTTTCAGACCCTATAAATCATCGATGATTCATCGATGACTCCAACCTATAATCGCCACCCTTTCGATTTATTGGTGTTTTATTGTCGATTTTCGGCAAATCTGGCACCCACCGTTACGCCACCTATAATCTACTATCGCCACCTATAATCATCGGCGGGCCACCCTTAATTTTTATTTGGGCAGTACAGCAGCCCTAATTCCAGAACCTAAATATCCTTTCTGCATTCCGCACCACCAGCAAATTCGTCTTGAAAGTTCACATTCCGTTCGCAACCCCTTTTCTCTGTAAAAGGGATTTCTCCACCTTTCCTGGGATCAAATTTAATGCTAAAACAAGTTAAAGGGACCGTCTTGGTCCCGGAAAAACTTCTACATTTATCAACCGATCTTTCTGAAATTTCACACACATACGTAAAAAGTAAAAGAAAAAACAATTTGCTAATATGAATCTTTTGAAAAAATGAAAGAAAACGTGAAATTAACAAAAAAAAGGAAAAAGGGGTACATTAAAAAAGAATAGCTTTAGCAAATCACATGCTACAATATCGAGACATAGTTCATTATATTTGTAACATTATCTAGCGGCTCTAGAGCCACGATTTTCGATTTTGCTCATCATTTTTCTTTTATGCGATTTTTTTCATTTTTCACATTTCCCCCACTCCACTCAATATATAAGTCAAACCATGCACAAATTAAATAAAATCGCTCCCAGAGTCGCTATACGTAGGGTCCTTACGAATCGAATGGTATGTCTTTCATTGATGTAGCTTGAATACTGTAGGAGTTATTACGTTTTTAAGATGGCGTTTCTTGGGTATTCAAATAGTTAAAGGGAGCCAAAATAAGTAAAATTTATTGAAAAAATAATATGCCAAAAAAGTTCTTGATATTGCAGCCCAAGCTTGCATATTGTCAATTATTTGCAATTAGGGTACCAGCACGCGTCTTTAGACTTATTCCTGTCTAGTTGAACGTGAATAATAAGCTATAAATGGGACTTTTTCATATATATATTTACATAAAATATTCATTTTATATAAGTTCAAAACTGCATTACGCAAAAATTATTGCATGTACATCCGTGGTATTTGCTCTCTTGAACGCGCATCGTTTGTAGCTTTCAAACGAGTGCCAACACTTCTCAATTAACGAGAGTAAAGATCTATATACAGATTTAATTCAAAGAAATCTTTGTACATATTGTTAAAAAGTGTTCATTTCATATATATTTTTAAAATTGCTTTACGCAAAAACTAGAGCACGCGCATACATGCGGTTTGTTGCGTTAGACGCGCCTTTTTGGCTGCTACGAAATGAGCCAATTAAAATGGAGAAGCCCAAATTTTATATTTTTCACCGATACGATCCCCTTAAGCGATGGTACTTGGTGACACAAACCCGTATTGAAATGCCCGTAGCAAAGATGCAAACTAGGGCCTTATACTGAATCAACAGTTCAAGGTATCTGCGCTGATGAAAATAAGTGACTTTTCTCTAGTTGATTAAATTCTAGCACGAAAAGGGGTCAGTTACTTGAAATGTTTAGGAACTACTTATCTCTAGACCAAATATGTCCTAAAGCATTTTTTTTGCTTCGAATTGGCGTGTACCAACAATGCAGCCATTATGACATTCTGATCATCAAGTTCATAATGTCAAGAAATGGGTTTTGATCCTCTAAGCTTAAAAATCTACATTGGATCATAAATTTGTTTCTCAGTATTTTCTTGTTGGAATGAAAAAATTAATCAAAGAAATTTCCAGATCTTTGAGTGCCTTGAGTATGGGTTGTCTATTTGGAACAGAGCGGGTGCAGTGTAGAGAAATCATTGATCTTGGTCTCAAAAAAGACCTATAGGCATTCTTTCCTACCATGGAAATAATGAATGGAAAGGAATAAGTTGTTCAGACACTGGGCAAAGATTTTCATAAGTGGATTTCAGATTATTGGTAAATTTAGGAGAAAATGCAATACTATTGCAAACAGAACTCAGAGAGGCACGCAAATCGAGTAATAAATATCATGCCGACATGTGTTCGTCTTTTTTCAATTTTAAATCGAATAACTTATGAAAAAGTATGGATATAAATATTATTATAGTTTTAGATTTGCATTTAATACAGGTTTGTTAACTTCGTCACTATTAGACACGAATGAAGAACAAACTTGATTATCTACGTGGTATTGATACGGTTATCGAGGCGGCACGTCGTAGGTACAGTTGTCCGTGTTTGCATAAAATGCCGAATGTCCATTGGGAATGAAAAATATAATTATTGAGGAAGTTTATGAAAAATTGTCTTTTATAAAGTATTTTTCCAAACATGCCATAGAAAGGAATTCAAGTTCTGTCTTAATTTTGTATGTAGATCAGCTATTACTTCATGCAAATGAGTAACATTTTAATGAACGGACATAAAAATCACTCGCTTTATTGATGAATTCATACTTCCTTTACAGGTTAGGAGAAGAACTCAATTACTATATTTCAGTGGATGTCTATGGACGTTGTGGGTCGATGAGTTGTTCTCGGTCCATTCAAAACGAGTGTTACAGACGGGCTGCAGAGACATATAAATTCTATTTGAGCTTTGAAAACTCATTGTGTGATGATTACATTACCGAAAAATTTTTTTTAACCGCCAGGTGAGTTTTGCGTCCAGCTAGGGAAAGTGAATAGAGTTCTTTAGAAAATTTATTTCTTCTTTCAATTCCTTGATTTTTGTTACATAGAAAAGTTTGGAAAATTTTTAATACCGTTTTATCTTAAATCCGATTAATCAGAGAAAATGCCTATGATCTTTACACGGTTAAGCTACATTTTGTGATTTAAATTAAAAAAACGGCTCTCTATCTTGATTCACCTGCCTCAATTCAAGTTAAAATGTTGCCTCATTCAAGATATAATAAGTAGGAACTTCGAATTGTAAAGTGACAAGTTTTAACCGGTAAAATATATTATATGTACTTATACGAGGTTCTTCACAATGAATCACCCTTGAAATTGACGACTTTAAATTTGTATTAATTTAAATTGACGTCTTTTATCATGCATGAAAATGAAATAATGGGAGCAAATAAATAATTACTCTAATTAATAAAACTGCAGAAAAGCACTTTTTACCTTGAGGTACGACATCCTGCCGGTTGTGTTCGGCCTGGGGGCGTATGAGGTGGTCGCTCCACCACACTCTTTCATCAACGCCTTCGACTTCCCAAGCATCCGCCACCTCGCGGACTATCTCATCTACCTCGACAAAAACAACACCGCATATAACGAGTACTTTCGGTGAGTGTATAAATATACCACTAAAATAGGAACAGTATGGATCGCAACGAGCGCTCCTTCAAAGTGTGAGATTCTATCAAATGGTTTCTTCGTTACTATTTGTTACTTCTCTTCATATGCTACGTACATGAATGTTGATATTCGATTAAGTGAATCACCTTCGAGAGCACTCTAACGTTAACAATCGAGTGTTAAGGTTGCTGAAAAACACCCAGATTCTGCAGATTTTGTGGGAAAAAACCCAGACAACCAAATTTCATCAAAAACAATGTAATTTTACTTACTTCTGATGGAATTATAAATCTTCGGCTGCTGCTAAATTTGGTATTTTGTGAGTCTCTGTCTTGGTAAGCTCTTGGATGAGCGTAAAATCCCTATTTCTCTTACTACTCCGGGAAAAATAGAAGATACCTAATATTCTTTAAAAATGATTCGAGATAGGATGGCAACATTTTCACAGCGTGACTTGCGCAAAGAGCAAAAGAATGGCTTACGCAACCCATAACAAAAACTGATGGAATGTCTTTCTTCAATATAGGGTTTGAAAGCCACTCATGTTGCCCACCATAGTAAAACAATTATCGCTTCCAAATCCAATAATGTTTGAAAAAGGATTTTTTCTCATTCAGAGTCGTTTTAACAGCGTAGTATAAACCACTGGCACTTCTATCTTCAACAACAGTCAAGTCAAGCAAACAATCACATATAAGGTACATACTTTTTTCAACATCAAAATATCTAACAACAGCTAATACCTGTGAAATGGATATGTCTGCGCTCTCATCGATTATCAGACTGAACTTTTCATTTCTACACTGATCAAAACTTTCTCCCATTTTTCATGATAAGCAGTTCCTTCCTGAATAAGATATGAAGCTCTTGTTGCATGTAGTTTTACATTTTTAGCAATGCTGCTATCATGAAATGCTCTCTTGCACACTTCCACTAGATGATCTGCATGCACATTGTGTTCAGCAATATATAAGCAGATATAAGTAATTCTGCCTTTGCAACTTCATCAATCTCCTTGCGAATCTGTTTCTTAATAAATGAATCAATTTTAGTAGCTGATTTAGCTTCTTTCATGTTGTTGAGAAGCTTCGCAGTCTTACACATCTTACAATGTGCCATCAACATGGATCTATTAGCATTTTTGATTTGAGTTTTACAACATGCGCAATAGGAAACACCTTTTTCTTTCGAATCTTCTTGCAGCCACTCCTTAAAGTCTTTTTCATGTAACCACTCTTCTTTATAAAAACTGTTTGTACCATTTTTTAGCTACTTCTCTAGGGGTACTTGCCATTTTCAGGGCTTTCACTGTTCATTTTATGTTAATTTAACAGCACCGGCAGGTACATATAAGCAACAGTAAAACTTAACGCACGACACAACTATAACTTGTCAATAGCGAGCGCGGTACTGTGCAGTGTGCGACGAGAAGTTGGGATTAATTGGGAACCGTAGCTTTGATTGGTAATGAACGCGTTCAATACTGGTAATGAACACGTAGAATACCAGGTACCATCTGTCAGCTAGGGAAAATATACAGTCTGACGGTTAGAGCGTTGCTCCATTCATTGTGTATTGACTGCATAATCAAATTTAAGACATTGAGAATATTTCATTATATTGTTGGCTAAAATTAACTTACTTAACAAAAAAAAACAGATTTTGCCATTAAACAGAAAAATACACCCAGACACCCAGGTGACGGCCAAAAAACCCAGATCTGGGTGGAAAAACCCAGTGCTCGGAGCCCTGCTCGAAACTGAACTACAAGTATGTTAACTTAATGCACAAATAAATAATCTGTTCGTTGTCTGCCTTCTGCAGACGTTCAACTCATTCAGTTCATGACATATGTTTTTCTCGAACGCTGCTGTTATTTTCATGTATAAATATTGACGGTGAGCATGAAATGTCAAATGACTCAACGCTTGCGTGTGTAACCGGAAACACCGCCGTAAAGTAGAAATAGTTATGGGTAAGATACCGATTCACAGATGATTTTATTATTGATTCTAAATACAATGGATAAAGAGAAGCGCTTCGGTCTGGCTCTAAATTCCCTTGCGCCAAGAGGAGGATGAAATGAACACGAAGTAGATTTGCTTAGTGTACAGGGGCCATACTTTCAAAACTCGCTAAGTGAACGTAAGTAATTACGTTCTATTTTCTTGTCTATGACTGGTAGATTTTGCTTGAAAGCCCGTCAATGATTGGCTGACGAACTTACGACATTTTAACTTTTTTTTAAAGTATAGGCACCATTAGATTAGATCACAATTATTGGTGATTAGATCACCATTAAATAGCTCACTATCAAATCAAACGTATATGGAGTAACGAATAGTGATAGAGAAATTAGAAATAGTGGTTGAATTCAAAATTGAAATTAAGGCATGCCTAAATGAAGATGCGCCCCACGTTTTTCGTTTTAGATGTTGTAAAATATTTTAACTTAAATACAAAAGACCAAGAGAATGAAAGTAAACAGAGATCAGTAGCTGCCGAAAAATTATTTTCTACTTTTTAGTCCACATGAAAAACGTGGTATTTAAAATTTTTTTATGCATTTTATTTTCTACTTTTTAGTTTTATGTTAGTTTGTATGCTTGTGCTGATCAAATCTTGCAATCGAAAACTCTAATAAAATTTAAATGTTAATTAAAACAGATGCATAATTTTAATTTGATGTTATATTATTAGTTATTATGAGGTAGTATGGCACACCTGCTTGGTTTCCAAATTACTTTGGAGTTCCAGGCCTAACCACGTGGAGGTGAGGTGTGACTTTTCGAGTATGAGAGGCTAAGTGTAGTGTAAACTACATTTATTGCGCATCATACTCGTTTGTCTAGGCCCAACACATAGGACAACACAGACAAACACAATTTTTTTGACCAAGACACACAAATGTTTAACAATACCTAGGAATCCGGGGTAGGCAGAGTTCAACATGTATATGCATATTGGTCAGACGTAGACAAACACTCTCAAGTGACAAAGACAAAGACAAAAGAAAAGAAAGTTCGGCCACGGGACAGACTCATTCTGGGTCATTTGGAGGCTGGTACTGACGCAGCCGTTCCATTTCCTCTAGGGCATCCGTGTTGCAGGGGGTCGTTCCCGTGAGCTGCTGGCAATCCAAGCGCTCAATGCGTACGCCATCGAGTGATCGCACTCGGCTGAGCATCACGTACGCCTGGCCTTTCTCAAACAATTTCGCAAGGTAGACCACGGCGTGATCTACCGTGCAGCCCTGCATCTTATGAGCGGTGCACGCCCAACAAAGAATTAGTGGGAGCATTCTACGCTCAACCGTTCCGTAATTCATCTTGGCGGGAAACTCGACGCATTTCGGCTCAATGCGATGGATGCCATCCCTGCCAAAATCAATGCTGACTGCGGGAATGTCGCGATCATCGACTTGGTCTCGTCGGTAATACGGCCAGTGAATCTCGGTGATATTTCCAATCGAGCCATTCACCAATCCTCTTTCAACATTGATGTTGGATCGCAGCATCACTTTCGCGCCAACAAATATTTCCAGAGACTTGGGTAATGCTCCAGTCTTGTTGATGTCATCGGAGACAATCTTGCTCATGTCGACATTGTCGGTATTGCGTGTGGACTCAGTTANAAAGATATGATTTTTTGTGGAATCGGTATTCTTTGCTTTTAAATTATTAGTTAAGAAAGAACATAGTATGTATTGGGAATGATATAAGAAAAAGAGACCTGTGCAAACCAAGGTATGGGGTTCTGCTTGATACGCTTCTTCATCTAAACGAGCGTTGGCATGCCTTTCACGATCACGCGCCTGGCGAGAAGCCCTCACTTCTTCTTCCGCACGAGCAGCAGCGTGTCGCTCTCTATCACGCGCCTGGCGAGAAGCCCTCGCTTCTTCTGGCTCAACCGCACGAACAGCAGCTGATCTCTTTTTCTGCTCTGCAAGGCGGGAAACCCTCTATTCTTCCGTCTCAACCGCACGAGCAGCAGCCATATGCTCTTTATGTTTAGCCAAGCGCTCTGCACGCTGGCTTTCTGCCTCAGATTCAATCATTTTTTGGCACTTAGTAAGTCGTTCTGACTTACATTGTTCCGATTCCTGCGAGCGCTCCTCCTGGTACTTCTGTCTTGCCTTCTCTAGCCGTCGCTTCTTTTGGGTGGCCGTTTCCTTCACCATTTTCGAAAGTTATACTCCCCAATATATAAATATAAAATGTTCACTGTAATAGAAGATGAAAAGAAATGTGAAAATGACTACAGTAGATTGTCACTGTCCTATCAAATGAACTATTCACTTCACTTCTCTCACTCTAAACTAGCTAAACAAATTTTCACTTCGCACTCACGATTTAATTTTTCGAAACTTTTCTTTCTTTACATTAGTTGTGCGTTTTTAGGGGCGCGCGTTCTCAAATTTTAAATGTCCGTCACACGTGCGAGAATTAACCGCGTTTGTTAGTTCTGAAAATCGCCGCTTTAGAAAGAATAGCGCTGCGATCGATTAAAGGAAAACAAATTTCCACTTCGAAAATTAATTTGTTTATAATAGTGATAAATACGCCTCGAAACGTGCAACAAATTATTGATTATTGTATTGTCATCGGGAGCTGAGCTTCCCTGAAAGTTTCAGAGCGCTAGCTAGCGGGAAAGTTGGTGAAATATCGATTGCAAGATTTGATCATCACAAACAGACAGACAGACGGACATGAAAGCGAGCTAAGAAAAACGTGGTAAAAAGGGGTTTTTCTTGGTGACCGAGAGTAGAATCTTCTCTCTCGAAGAACTGTCCTAATTGTATTCATGCAAATATTTGCAGTTCAGAGCGAGTAAGTTGAGGATTATTCAGTACTTTTCGAATTAAACTCCTAGCTGTACAATCAGAAATATATGTAGGACGCCCTGAACGAAGCAGACTATTCGAAAGATTGAATGATTTACACCGTCTAACAGTATCACAGACTGTCAAAAGTGGGATATTTAACACAGATGGAATTTTTCAATATAATTGATTTTCTAGTTAATTCAGAGAATTATGCAGTCTTCGGCATTGTTGAAGAGCGTAAAGTTTAGGCAACCTTCTAATTACGATGCCAGGAAATAAATGACTGCAGTTAGAAAGATGACGTTCTTTTGCCTTTAAAATATTCCAACGTTTTCTGATTGTGGAATCTTCCCCCGAAGGGACGCATGCCGGAGGCCAGCTTTGCCAAACTTCATGTTTAGTTCATATCCCTTTCCGTAGGTAAGAACGCTAGACGGCATAACAGCCTATAGAATGGAATAGAATAGAAATGTCGGCACTGAAGAAATAGGCCCATGGCCTGTTGCCGATTCTTGAATTTTTCGTGACTTCATTCACAAGGGATCCGGCCTTTGGAACCTGATCTTTCCATAACTGACGATTGATTGAGATAGCTGCTGGACTTATTGCCTGGTCCGTAATTTGCTAGGCATTTTAAGACTGAACATATGCTCCTGCATAGCTTC
>NW_025937121.1:32871-36777 GCF_000764305.2 Hyalella azteca
GTTGTCTTGACATCGTGAAATTGTTTGACCCGAGTCTCCATGCTTTTCCGCCTGAGTCTCTCCTGCCATTTCTTGCGAAAATTTTCTCTCTCTAAAGGGGTAGCATCCTTCTTAACAAAGACTGAATTAAACTCTGTGGATTCACTTAGTTTTCTCGCAGCCTTAAGCACATGTCCGACCTGGGCTGTATCCTGCACAGTTACAAGCAGCGGTCTACAGGCGGTAGCGTCTTTCGATCGCAGCCTCTTGCATGCCGTTATATTCACAACGACGTTAAGTGCCTTGGCACAACAATCAGTAATAAACTCAGCATCCGGAGCATTGCTTTCGGGAACGTTAAACCAAACAAGATTAAGTTTTCTTCTCTCTCTATCAAGCAGTTCACGAGTGCTCTCGTTGGCGAAAGCACTCGTTTCGTAGAGATGACATCTTTGCGGCCTTTACCTTCTGTGTTATCGTTATTTTCTGTTGTGTGCAGATGAGCTTTCATTTCCACCAGCTCGTTTCGTAACGAGTGTAATTCGCTACGCAACAAACTCAATTCTTTCTTAATTGTGGTTCTCTTCCATTTTGGCACTCTTTATCAACTCCTGTTTGATGGTTTCTTCCTATGAAGTCAAGTGCTCAAAACCATAGCGCCGGATGTCCACAGCCACAAGTTGAGCTTGCTGAAAGTAAGCATGGCTATACCGCAGTCGGCCAAACCTCTTCCACCTAACCTCTTCATGCCTAACCTACACAAGTTGCAACATTTTTCCACTCAAAACAAACCCGAGCGGACCTTACCTAACCTCATTGGCTGCAAGAAGTTAGAAAGGCGGCCCAAGTTTGCTGGTACAGCCAGTCATTGGCTGCAAGAAGGTTGTGAACCAGGACAGCGTGAATAGGTTAGGCCAAAGAGGTTAGGCCGAAGTAGGTACAGCCGGATGAGGAACTGCCTGATTATGAGCGAGCATGCTTCAGCATTGGCTGAAGACCTACGGCGACATTATCTTTCGGCAGTGTGTCGCTTGTCTGGATTACGGAGTTCAAGTGTAGTCCATGGCTTCTAGCTCTGAGGCTGAATAAAGTTAATGCATGGTGAGGCTAGGCATTGATTCCACGGCTTATTTAAGAATAAAATTCGTGGCCTACGGCTGCGCCCCCCCCCCCCCGGATATAATGGAAGAGAAATTATTGGCGATTAACATTCTTTTTTTTACTATGTGTTGGATGCTTTTTGAACCTTGACTGTTACAAAATTGCAGTTATCAAGTCAAAATTTAATGATATTGTTGTTTGGATATGATATTTATATTTCCCCGTGTAAATTTATATTAGAACAGTGTTGTTTATGTTATTTTGTTGAATAAGCTTTGATTAAATAAAGTTTTTATTTTATGTCGGATACTTTTTGCACCTACTGTATATATCTATTTATGAGCATAATTTTTAAATTAAATTTTATGAGCGACTTTTAAATCTTAAATGATTTGAGCTTGCGAAAGTGTAAAGAATTTGTTCTGACAAAATAGCGTGTACCCCTACCTTAGTAACTGTATTGCAGGCCGAAGGTTACTAGGAACTAGTCATTATATGTATTGTTGTTAGCTCTATAAGTTCTCATCCTCGTCGGACGTCGCCCTCTGATCTATATCTTATGTGAACATGCTGATTGCTATTACTTTAATTAATAAAGTACGATATGGCAGTGCGTGATCTGTCTCCTGGGGATTTGTTATAGCTGACGTGGAGAACCTAATGAAAGTATTACCGAAAGAATTTGTTTCTTTCACTTTTGCAGTTGCCAGGCATCCATTGCTGTTTTGAAGGCAGTAAGGTTGGGGCAGCCAAGCCCTCCTGGGTAAGAGAGTCCCATATACATATGTATTTATAGTATTGTTCCGGAAGGGAAAGTGCGGCAGTATACGTCCATTCATGCGTGCGGTACCATGAGCTTCTGAGACGTTCATGTCCACCAGCTTTTGCATGATTTTGTACATCATGCTGGCTTTGTCCGTTACCCTTCTCTGCTCGCGGAGCTCGAGATCTAGGTTTATCACCATCGATGTAGCGCAGACACAAGGCACTGCCCCCAGCGCGGACACGGGCACTGTTGGTGTGGGTCTCACATACACGATGCGTACTCCAGGAAAAGTCGTACCATTCTCTTATAGCAGTGGTTCTTAACCTTTTTGGTAGTACCGAACCCTGCAAGTTCCATACATGCATTTATCGAATCCTTCGTAGGTGGAAAATTGAATGTTTTTTTAATTCAAAACATATGTCTATGCTAAATGCGGTCAACTGTAGCATGCATCATTTGCACACAAAACCACTTTGTTGAAAGAAAAAATCCTACACAACATAAAATTCGCACATAAACAAAAACAAAATGAATATTTATTGCAAATAAAGTGACTTCTGTTGTTGCATCAGTGTAACAATTTCAAGCCACTCGCATATTATTTTCGCAACAAAGTTTGTTCCTTTTCTTCGTTTTGATGTTTACCATCATCAAAAAGGACTGCTTGCAAAGATATGTCGTAACAAACGGTATGAGAATATCTAGGAGTTTCTTAGCAACAAGGGGGTACGCTGCGATTTGGAGACACCAAAACGTTGAGAGCGTTGTTGTTCTGAAGAGTTGCTGTTGAACCTGGCATTCCTGCAGTCCAATGATTTCGTCCAGGTATTCATCATTCACATCTGCGGTCGCAACACTAAATGTGTAGGGCTGTCCCATGCACCCATGCTGGGTATGAGATTCTGGTGGGGAATTATCCATCGAACCCCAGAAAACGACTCACCGAACCCATGGGGTTCCATCGAACCCAGGTTAAAAACCACTGCTCTAGAGCCAAAGTGTTCAGAGCTGACATCTAAGAAATTAAATGAAGTACGCTCAGCGCTTAGCTTCAGCGTGTGTAATCTGCTGGGTTTATTTTGCGTTTATTTTCGAGTTATTTTGGGTTCATTTTTGTTATTACTTCTATATTTAATATTCATCATCAGTATCCACCAGTGCCTTCGTATCAATATAGTGTCAAGAATACCAAAGTTCACTTTCCCTGCACGGATATAAAGTTTCATTTGTCTGGTCGTCGCTGAAGTAAGAGCGGCAGGCATAGCAGTCGCGCTTACACCATCCGCTCAAGTTAGTCCCGCATGTGAACCCACAGATTCAAGGTGGGTCTCAACTTGGATATTTGTTTGTTCGCAGCGTTCTTCATTTAGTGATTATTTCAATGTGTTATTTATTTTGTTATATTCTGTATAGTTACATTAGTTAAGGGGAGCGTCAGGGTGGCGAAAAAAACTTTTTAATTTACAGACGGATCAATTTGAAACTTGGTACACCTATGTAAAACAGAATTCTGAGACTTTTTTGTTCGTGCCAATTTTTCGAAAAAATTTAAAGAAAACGTGAAATTCTTAGAGAACGGCAAAAAGGGGGTAGTACTATAGAAATCTATCTCCTCCTAGGATTTTGTAGCTACAACATCGAGACGCATATCATTCGATGCGTAAGGACCATATCTATCGATTTGTCTTCGCTTTTTCGAATTTCGAATTTATGTGGACGGGGGAGCATTTTTTGCAAAATTTTCGAAAATTTTTCGATTTTCCCATTCCCCCCCCCCCTTTTTCAAAATATTTCCAAAACTATTACGAAATTGAAAAAAACGCAATGAAAAATCTCTAGATATTTTAATTGCGAATCTAATGGTATATCTCTCATTGCTGTAGCTTCAAAACTGTAGGAGGAGATAGTTTTCCAGTGACAATAAGTGTGATTGTTCAGTAGAGCCCAACAAAGTCCCGGGTGCCTCGAAATCGGCATTCAAGGTTGCAAGGATGCAAGACCAGACGATACTGGAGCTAAATCTCTGTCAAGGATGGTGGGAACGACAGAGCAAGAACCAT
>NW_025937121.1:36899-54048 GCF_000764305.2 Hyalella azteca
AGCATGGAAGGTGCAATTTCGTAACAGCAGAAATTCATCTTTGAAAGTCATCGATAGAAGTGATGTCTAATGGACGATAATTGAAATTTGATTGGAACGATTAAAGAAGCCTATATTATTAGCAAGTAGTTAAAGGAGGCGATGCGGGTCAGAAACGTGGAAATTATTTGTTTGTATTCAGAAAGTGATTGCTGAAATCATTGCGTGATGCTTAATGGATGGAAATGGAACTGTCTCTTATACACATCTAGATGTGTATAAGAGACAGGTCCAGGGTTAGACAAAAGGTCCAGTGGGGTGCGATGGGCAGCTGAAGAGGTGATGGGTGGTATGATCCGTTGCACTGCACTCAGAGCAGAGAGGGCTATTTGCTGCTCGAATGCGAGCAAGGTACAAGTTAAGTCGCGGTGAGTAGCCAGAGCGGAGCTGGAAGAGCGCTTCTGGCTGCTCTCGGGAGGAACTGCTCGCTGGAAGAGATAGAGGGGGCATTGATCAGCCACACCTTGCTAGGAGCTGCTGAGGACAGGTAGGAGGAGACAGCTGAGCTGTGCAGGGTGCTGAGGGCAACGGAGTAGGAGTCAGGGGGGAGGGACCCCTTCTCCAGCAAGTAAGACACCGAAGGAAGGAAGCGGGTCTGAAGCGTGAAGCTTCATGGAGCGGGGCCCCGATGTCTGGGTGACGATAGGATAGCAGGGATGGTGTGGTCGTGGGGCGCTGGCAAGGTACTGTGAGCAGAGGAGAGAGAGGTGTTCGGCCACGGGTAAGACCTCAGCTTCGCTGTGCAGGTGGGGAGCGGAAGCTATTTGAATAAATCCATGTGGCTATGCGGAGAGCAGAATTCTGGATGGTTGATAACTTAGAGATTGACGAAGGAGAGGCGTTAGAACCACACTGGGGCAGCGTAGGTGATGAGGGACTTTTTGAAGGCCTTGAAAGTACCAAGGAGGGTTTTCTTCTGCTTTCCCCAGCTGGTTCCGGCAAGGGATTTGAGGATGTTGAGGCGCGGGCGGACTCTCTGACATATTGCAGCCATTTGAGGAGAGAAGGCGAAGTGGGGGTTAAAAGTGACCCCGAGGATCATCATCAGGTCACCGTAACTTCCACGGGCTATCTCTCAAAAAGGCGGGCCGTTGGGGAGGACAGGCTGGCAAAGATTATCCACAGTAGTGCTGTCAAAGATGCCTGCGAGACAGAAATACTGATAAAAATAAGCAACAATATAGGAAAGAATATAAGATGAGTTGAAACAAGCGACACTCCAGAAACGAAAAAGTTGTTGAACTAGTAAGATAAAGGCATATGAAACTACGGTATCTCTCTGAACGCATCGATATCTGATAACCCTTTACATTTCACATACATAGAAAAAATTTAGGATGAAATCTTAAAAATTCCAATCTTGTTTTGATGCCATTTTCTTCTTTATTACTAGAATAAAAAGATTGACAACTCATTGCACTGGTCAATTAGATGAATTAGAATCAAACTTGAAAACCAAGCATAATTAGGAATAAATAGAAAGACTCACTGAGTCTATGAGAATTAATGCATCAGCAATTATTCAAACTTCAAGAAAGACCCATCAATTATTACAATGTAGGGAATTACTCGCCTGGACAACAGCTGACAATTACACGATGGGTTGCTGCAGCATCCATTCCAGCTTCAACGTGGGGCTGCACCCACCAGATCATAACATGGCCTTCTGCCTCACACAGCTCTGAAATGCCATCCAAAATTAACAACAAGAATTGGCTCAACACAATAGCCATCAGTGCTTGGAAGTTAGAAACTATAGAAACATTCCATATAGATTCATTGAACTCCAGCACATAATTTTAATAAGTTGAAGCCAACAAGTTTCAGCAGTTTATCTAGGCCATTTAACAAAATAAGAGGAATAAGTCAGATGACAACACATAAAAATGTCCCAAATTATTACTGCAAGTTCCCTTCGAACTTTATGCCATTGATACTACCAGCTTTTAAAGTTTCACTTTGTAAACCTGCACAGAATTCACACTATATTCCAATAAATATTCTCCAAATAGAATTTAGTCCCATTGCCAAATACTAAATCCATTCATCAAAGACCATTCTTTGTAACAACTGTTTCAATATTTAATATTGCAACAAACTATGAGAGTCTGAAAATAATATTGAATCACACTACACAAAGATCATCCATCAATCATCACTGTTATATCATGTCAAACTGTTGAAGCATAGCACATTGTATGATTTGAAAACAAGATATTGGATATTTCACTAATATTTTCAAATCCACAAAACAATTATGATATTTTAAACAAATTCTTCTCTTACAATGTTGTTATTACTGCAAAATTATGAGATCAATTGCTACATTATGAGAGGAAATTGTCAAAAAGGCTTTATAGTATAAAATTCAAGCATCTCCTTGGTACACAGTAATTTGGCAATGTAGCGAGGCCAGGCTGTAATATTGGCAGGAACTTGGCAATTGGCATTGCGCATCTTTGGACGCTTTCCCAGAAGGCAGACAGGAACTAGTTTTTTTAAGAAATTAGGTAAAGTAATACTGCAGATATTCTCTTACCAATTAAAAGCAATTAATTTTCTTGGCACATAAGTGAATCACGGATGCTAGTTGCAATTCCAGTCCAAATTCAATTTTTCATCAGGCTGAACTTTAAGGAACAAGCAAACTATAGGTAGCTTTCACATGTAAGTCTCAGATTCTCAGTCACTTCCAGTGAGAGCATTGTGACTGAGGGACTTTTTAGCAAAGTAAATTCAACTTATCTGAACACAAATAAAAATATAAACTGGCATCATTCTATTTTATTTTTAAGCCTATGCTACTCAACGTCTGATGATTTTCAATATGAAACTAGTTAGGAGTGCATGTGATGGACTATTCAATTGGAGATTTGGAAATTGGACTAGTGCTGTAAAGCCTAAAGGTGGAAATTACAGTAGGTAGTAAATCTCGTATGGTCTATAAGTAATGACATTTGTCCTTTCTTTTACACCTGGTTGATATTGATAGTGTCGGATCAACAAGTGTCCTAGACTCCTAGTAGTCTGATTGATTTTGAACAAATGAACCATCACTACAAAGTGACTAGCCTACATATACATTCATATTTGATACAAGAATGATTAATAAATTGAATGAATTGCAATTTGTATTATTTTTTACGTCAACAGAAGATCAACTGACATGTATTTCTAGTAGGTAAAACTACTTGTAGCTTACCTTCACTAGACGATTGATTCAGAATTCAATTGCCATCAGTCCTACACTACAACAATCACCTTCAGACCTTCGAACTAAGTTCGGACTTTGCCGGGCCACCAATACGTACTTCTAAGTTCAAGAATTAAACGTCATTGTCAATTCTTACAGATAACATCTCCTTTCTATAAGCACATTCCATTTTTCATGCAGTATGGTAAGCATTGTGCTGGTTCTCATCGTAAACAATGAACAACATTATGCATTATGCACTTGGAATTCACAGGCACTGCAACTCTGAACAAGCCATGACGAAGAACGCCGTGTGGCATTCCGCTATTTTGAAGCATTTTCCCCCTGACAGGGAAAAAGGATGTCTATCAAATTTCTAATGCAGTCTTTCAAAAATTTCTTCTTGGATTGAATAATTCATTAAAACACTGGAAAAATAATTTGACGTCTTACCACACTTTGTAAATTTATTTAAAATATTGTCTCAACAAATTTTCAAAATATACTCCCGCATTCTGAAATTTTTGGGTGGATTACAATTTTTCTACCCCAATTCTTTCTCAAATTACGACTTGCGCCATAAATCGTTATTCATTTGTTAATTCGAAAATTTATGAAGAATAATAATTTTCCGAGCATTGTTTAAAAAATAAATTTGACTGACTTTATGTCAAAATATTCCTGATAAATATTTCGTATCATTAATTAGAGTTTATAACCTGTTACGAACTGCTTGATTTGTTTCAGGAAATCAAACGGTTTTTCAGGAGGAAGCTTGTTCATTGTAGATGAAATATGGGATTATATGCTAATCATTCCTAAATAACTCTCGTTACGTTACAATTCTTTTAAAAACTCGTCTATTGCTTTTCTATTCATCGACAAGAAAGTTTTTTTATTACATTAAGTCACCACCGTATAATATAACATACAAATTGTAAGCAAGATAATATGTGCTTCGCCATTGTTATGACGTACAGTTGCGATTTCAATAAACATAGTATACAAAACGTTTCGGTGAACTCGTTGTCAACATAGAAACTCATTCTCTCTCCCACTTCTTACCAAACCCCTAATTCTCCCCTATTGATGTCCTGTTCTCAACCTGCCTCGCAACGGACACGGACGGCAAGCCGTTGCCTATATATATGACGCTGTGAAATTCCTGCCAATATGCGGCTGCTTCCTGTCTCAATTTTTATTTTACAAGGGACAGTTTCCTGAGATTCCTGCTGCAATGCTGCTGCTAAACTGTTTTTCTGCTGTGAGCGGCGCAGAATGCGTCTCCGAAATTTAACTGGAGGGGGGGGGTTCCCGTATAAGTTCTTCATATGTACAGCTGGATGAACCTGGGTGACCCCTGCATTATACTATAATATTTGAATGTAAAACGTATTGTATTTTTCAATAATTTTGTATTTTTTCATAATAGGTACCAGACAAAGGAAATTTACTTGTAATAAAGTCTGTAGTTTCAGCAATCGAAATACAATATACATACTGAATCGGAGCTTGAGGAGAATACTGTTATTAAAATAAAAATAGTTCAAGAATTATCATTATTATTAATTAATTATTTAAGATTGGATTCTCAAAATTAGCATGGCATCATTTATCCCGAGCAAAAACTTTAAATTTTTTCATTATCACAGCACAGCAAAAACTGTATGCATTGTAGGGAAAACAATATTTAAATGCCGTCTTGAATATGACATCATTCACTAACACACGTCTCATGAGCGGCGGCATCAAGCGAACTCTGCTGGCAGTCCCCGCGATTATCCTGGTCACCATCGCACTCGTGTCTATGATCGACAAGTAAGTTTATATTCTCATAACTCAGCGATTTGGTCAATTAAAGTAGTTGCCGCATATATTTCAGTAAAATGCGTGAAATTAAGAGGGACTATTCCTTCATACGTTGAAATAAATTTTTAGGTTCTCTTGGAATTTTTATAAAGTCAAAATGAAAATTTTAACACATCGATGTATCAATGGAATTGGGAGCTTTTAAAATCCCATTACTCAATAGAAAACTCAATCCTACACAAAATGGAAAGTAACGAAATTCATTATCTCGTTGAAAATATATAATAAGGTATTTGGTTCTGAGAGCACGTAGGTGAATATTCGCCAATCAACTTAAATATTTTACTAATAGTATGAACTATTCTTATCATCAGTAATAAAAATTAAACTGAAATTTCGCTCACAATGTATTGCCTAAATTTTTCAGATCTATGCAGAACTTCGTGCAGCAGCACCCAATTTTAGGTTAGTTTTTCCTTTCTGAATATACATTTTCAAACAATGTCATACAATTATCATGCACATAAAAAAAGTCAGACTATATCAACTCCGCTGACTCATGAAAGTTAAAGTGAAGTAAAAGCACATAAAATATATGTGGTTTAGCTCAAGCAACTTGAGGTGAAAAAGCCCAAAATATTAATTATTTCATATGACATCAATCTGAATGTCATTTAATATTTTTTATCTCTGACCACCCAGAGCCTCAAAGCAAACTGAAACCCGACCATCGCAATGAACCGACGACTCATGTTGCAGAGGGTGACATAATTACCCTCAATAATTCTACCCCAAAACCGAATCGAAAGTGGCACAACTTTTTCGAGTACATAGAGGAGGCTGCCGGTTGTAGTAATATTGTGAGTATAATTGATTTTTTCGGTGCTTCATATATAATCACCATGGAAAAGAAGCGCAAAGATCTGCTTTCTCGTGATGCTTTCTTTGCAGATCTAGAGTGGAAGAAATCCTGTCTGTTTAAAGGTCAGCATATTCTCTAAAGGTCAACAGATTGCGCTACGATCGAGTTGAATCGAGTCAGCAGATTCTCTTAAAATCAATTTTCCTATTGAATCAGTCTTTGAATTTTGTTCCTTGATTTGACTAGAGATTTTTCACCAGAGAAAGCACTCGTTTCGACGAATAAAGAAAAAAATCTGGTAACTATGATTAACCAAAATCCACCTTTACAGAAAATGTTTGGAGGAAAACAATATGAAGGAAAAAATATTTTGGATGGTGACAAGGCCGTTTGTTTGGACGCTAAGGTCGCACCCAATCCAGGCTCCTGCATCGTACTTTCCTTCGGCATCAATAACGAGTGGAGCTTTGACGACGCCATGGGGGAATTTGGCTGCAAGGTGAGCTAAAAGATATATTTATTCAGGAAAGTAAAGGGAGAAAATTATAGCAACAGGCGGGGCTTTGACAACGCCATGGAGGAATAAGTCTGCAATTTGATAACAGTTTTTTAGTAGATGTTACCCCACCAGGCATTCGGTGGTTGAATCACTGTTGAATCAACTACGCATTACGACATTGAGATCGGGATGAAAGGAGGTTTAGAAAGAAAATTGAAGCAACATCTTTCATGAAACGTCGTACTGACATTACAATGCAACGTTGAATCAATGTTGCCACGTCGACGTTGCTCCAACGTTGAATTCTATGGTTGAATCGACGTTGAAACAACTACGCATTACGACATTGAAATCGGGGTGAAAAGATGTTTATAATGAAAATTCAAGCAACGTATCTTATGAAACGTCGTACTGACGTTACAATGCACCGTTGAATCAATGTTACTACGACATTGCTGCAACGTCAAATTCTGTGGTTGAATCAACGCTGAAGAACCACCCTGTTTTTCGTCCGTAGCAGGATTCGAACCCGGGATCGCTGAAAACCGCGCGACCCCTTAGCAACCTTGACCACGGCTGCTCGCGTGCATGATCATTAGAAATAAGCTAAAGAATTGTTCGACTCCTGAAAATTGAACTGCATCCTGTGGTCATTAATCGTACACTTATATATATATGTATTTCATTCAATGTTGGTGTGATAGCATTAGTTCGATGGTAAATAGCTAAACATTCAACGTACTGATATCGACCATTTTTCAACGCTGAAATAAGGTTGTTTTACGTCCTCTCTACTTATAGTAAGATTTCGACGTTGATCGGACGTTTAATTTTGGCTGTTCAGCATTTCAACCTAAAATCAACATTGATTGAACGTTTAAAAATAAATAAACATTCAACGAACCAATATCGACGTTGTTTCGACGTTGAAATAAGGTTGTTATACGTCCGTTCTAGTTTTAGGCAGATTTCGACGTTGATCGGACGTTTAATTTTGATTGTTCAGCATTTCAACCTGAATTCAACATTGATTCAACGTTTAGAAATTAGTAAAAATTCAACGTACCAATTTCGACGTTGTTTCAACGTTGAAATAAGGTTGATTTACATCCGCTCTAGTTTTGGTCAGATTTAGACGTTGATCGGACGTTTAATTTTGGTTATTCAGCGTTTCAATCTGAAATCAACATTGATTCAACGTTTAAAAATTAGTAAACATTCAACGTACCTATATCGACGTGGTTTCAACGTTGAAATAAGGTTGTTTTACATCCGTTCTAGTTTTGTTCAGATTTCGACGTTGATTGGACGTTTAATTTTGGTTGTTCAACCTGAAATCAACATTGATTCAAGGTTTAAAAATTAGTAAAAATTCAACATAACCAATATCGACGTTATTTCAACGTTGAAATAAGGTTGTTTCACGTCCCTCCTAGTGTTGGTCAGATTTCAACGTTGATATGACGTTTAATTTTGGTTGTTCAACATTTCAAACTGAAATCACCATTAATAAACGTTGTTTCAACGTCAGATGCCTGCTGGGAAACGTGCATTATTGGCCAAATAACGCCTGCCAGATACACTCGTCCACAAGAAGTATAACATGTTAACAAGTCATAACAGAATAGTTTAATAAACATTTTCATGTTTGATTACTAGAAATTTAAAAGCGAAGAAAACTCCACAAAAATTCAGCATTTCCCTATTGAAAACGTTTCGGTGACCAGCTCCACCGTCAGTTCGATAAATCTAGAACACAAATACAGTCAGAAAATTAATAAAGTTTGGAGTCAAAAGAAGAAGAAAACAACAGAAGTTAAAACCTAAATTTACAGGCAAAGGGCAGAATAATGAAGAAATACCTATCTATTCACAATTTCTAATGGATAAGAACTGAAATATACAATGATTCCAAAATGCGCGGATCGGAAGCACCAGAACTATAAGCTAAAACCTTGAAGTCAGTGTCGGACACCGGAACGTTGCACTGTTCGGCGTGAGTGCGCACAGCCGAATGAGAATGGCGCGATAGTAACTGCCCAGTTCTATAACTCCTCCCTTTATGCTCAGCGACCCTAGTGTAAAGGTTGCGTGTCGTCATCCCAACGTACGCAGATCGTGCACAACTAAATTTATAAACTAGGGACGATCGCATGTGAGAAGGGAGGATATCTTTGTACCAAAAAACGAACCTATATTGAAATTATTCACCAGCAAGATACGAAGATTAATATCCGGAAAGTATTTCATGAACAAATCTTTTAATTCTCTTTACATAACTTCGGACGCATGGCCGAAGTATGGAAAAGAACAGTAAACCACTTTTCTTCTATCAGACTCTGGAACAACTTCACTGTATCGCTTAGACATGAATTTCTTAATCTGGGTAAACACCATGCCAGAAGGAAATCCATTAAACGAGAAGACATTGCGCAAAAATTCAAATTCAGAATGCATGGCATGGAAAGTCGAGCATATACGGAAGCCACGGTGTAATAGTGTTTGAAGCCCGTTTAACTAGAATCTAAAAGAACAAAAACTTAAAAAGCTGGTGCTTAGGCTCGTGAAAGTTGATTTTCTGAAAACAGATGTTTGAAAACAGCCTTTAGATTTAGTAATATTGCAGTCTAGAAAGGACAAACTATTGTTCGGTTCAAGTTCCACGGTAAATTTAATAGAATTATTTTGCAAGTTTAGGTAATCGAAGAAAAGTTTTACATGAGAGGGATGCTTGAAAATAGGAAAGCTTGAATCTGCGATTCAAGCAATCTAGTGACATTATTTCTTATATTTGATTACGTTTTTTCCATAATAAATGGTCTTCTAAACTGGCACATACACTCTTTGTATTGTTCGTGAACTGCATCATTTATCACGGTGCAAATTTTAACCTGGGTAACATACGCTTCGTTTGTAAACGACTCGAAACGCATTATCACTTTTAATACACCTGTATTTGATTCGAATTATTGAACTTTAATTACTCGTTGCAGGTGTACGCCTTTGATCACACAATGGGGCAGCCGGCCCACCTCAGGGGAGGCAACATCCACTTCCAGCCTTGGGGCCTGGGAGGCGTCATCGGGGTCACGTCGTTCCATGACACTGAAGTACCGGTAACCAAGCACTGTATCAGAATACGCATGATATTGATGCATTATGCATTATAAGTATTTATGTCATTAGATTGCTTGAATCGCAGATTCACTTGAAATTTGAAAACGAAGAAAACTCCACAAAAATTCAACATATCTTTATTGAAAACGTTTCGGAGTCCACCTCCATCGTCAGTTCGATAAATCTAGGACACAAATAAAATCAGAAGTTATTAAAGTTTGGATTCAAAAGAAATAATATAGAAGTTGAAAACCTAAATTTACAGGCAAAAGACAGAGTAATAAATTAAATACCTATCGATTCACTATTTCTTGTGGATAAGAACTAAAGGCTGCATTTAAACTAGGCCTCTCTTTAAAAATATACAAGGATTCTAGAATACGCAGATCGTATGCAACAGAACTAGAAGCTAAAATCTTTAAGTCAGTGTCGTACACTGGAACGTGACACTGTTTGATGTGAGTGCGCACAGCCAAATGCAGACAGCGCGATAGTAACTGCCATGTCCTATAATTTCTCCCTCTATGCTAAGCGACCCTAGAGTAAAGATTGTGGGACGTCAGTCCAATGTACGCAGATGCACATAGTGCACAACTAAATTTATAAACTAAGGACGATCACATGTGAGAAGGGAGGATATCTTTATTCCTAAAAACGAACCTATTTTAAAATTATTCATCAGTAAAATATAAAGATCTGGAAAATATTCGGAAAATATTTCATAAACAAATATTTTAATTCTTTTAACATAGCTTCGGATGCATGGCCGAAGTACGGAAGAGAACAGTAAACAACCTTTCTATTATGAGGTTCTGGAACAACTTCACTGTATCGCTTGGACATGAATTTCTTTATTTGGGTAAACACCAAGCCAGAAGGAAATCCATTAGGAGAAAAGATATTGCGAAAAATATTCAAATTCAGAATGCATGGCATGGAAAGTCGAGTAAATACGAAAGCGCAGTGTAATAGTGTTTGAAGCCCGTTTAACTTGAATCGTAAAGAACAAAAGCTAAAAAAACTGGTTCATAGGCCGGAGAAAGTTGATTTTCGGAAAACATATGTTTGAAAACGACCATTAAATTTAGTAATATTGCAGTCGAGGAAGGACAAACTACTGTTTGATTCAAGTTCCATGGTAAATTTGATAGAATTATGTTGCAAGTTTATGTAATCGAAGAAATGTTTAACATGATAGCGATGCTTGAAAATAAGAAGGGTGTCATCGACGTATCTGTTATAAAATATCGGCTTAAAGTCAGGAGGACAATTGTTCAGCCATGAAAGTTCGTGAAAACACATAAAAATGTAAGCTAAGGTTGGGCCCAGGGTAAGACTCATGCCCAAACCGTCAATCTGTCCGTAAAATTTACCAGCATATATGAAAATCGAGTTCAAAACTGAAAATATCAGGAGAGAGTTGAAAAAATTGCGGTTCAAACCAATAACAATATCATGAATATCTTTAAACAGAGAATTGAGACAGATTTCAATTTTTTCATAGAGAGGTATATTAGTAAACAAAATTTCCACGTCAAAAGAGACCATAATTAAGTCCTGAACGTCGGTAAAATTCTTCAAGCGGTCAACAAACGTATAAGAATTACCTAAAGTATACTGGTTAGTTGTAGGACAGTTCATGACTGGAACTAAAAACTTGGCAAATGTAAAACCAGATCAGCCGCTATACCTTTTTTCCTTTTTTTCTCTTCGTCGTGCCACACATTTCCTACTACACACAGCAATCCTCCTATTGTGACCTCTTCTTGTGTGTATCATTAGTGTTTAAAGCAATCTTACATTAGTTTTACCCAGCCAAAAAAAAACTATTCAAGCCTAACCGAAGTAAACAAAGTCTGAAATATCGTAACCTAACCTGTCCGAACCTAATTTTACCTAACCCAACACAACCTAACCTAACTTAACCAAACCTATCATAACCTAACCTTGCCTGAATTAAATTTGCCTTGCCTAACCTAACCACCCTTTGTCATGGTCGCCATAGGAACTTGTTCCTGGTTTGAACCTAACCTCGGCCAATGACGTATATTTTACGACATGTTTAATTTCCTACCTGTTCCATTTTGATACCGTGCATGATTGTGGCCGGAATTCGCATTTCCAACACTCACTGAACGTGTTGGAAATGCGAACTCCGACCTAAATACTCCAAACTTCAAAAACCTAGGTGTCGGTTTTCTTCTATCAAAGTGAACAATGCAAAAAAGTTTAAATGATTAGTTGATGGTTGCAAAAAATACGGCTTCGAAACTTCTTAAGGTACCAGTTTCTCAACTTACTAGTCGCATTTACGAGCGCTGCGTACTCCTGCATGCCGGTGGTCATCGTACGTCGTGATACGGCTTGGCTAAATTCTGGTTGAAGTATTGTTTGAGCTCTCCTGCCGAAACAAATCAGCCGCTATACATTTTTTTTATTTTGTTCTTTTTCTCTCTTCTTTTCGCCACAAAATTCCTACTACACACAGCAATCCCCCAATTGTGGTCTTTTCCTGTGTGTGTCATTAGTGTATAAAACAGTCTTACATTAGTTTTATCTAGCCAAAAAACCCTAACCAAACTGAACACAGCCTGACATATCCTAACCTAACCTGTCGTAACCTAACCTGCACTAACCCAACCTAACCCAACCCATCCTAACCAAACTTAACATAACCTAACTTATCCTATACTAACCTAACCTAAGCTAGCCTGAACTAACCTTGCCTTACCTAACCTAATTAAACCTAACCTAACCACCCTTTGTCATGGTCGCCATAGGAACTTGTTCCTGGCTTGAACCTAACCTCAGCAAATGACGCATATTTTACATTTTTAATTTCCTACCTGTTTCATTTCCATACCGTGCATAATTGGGGCCGGAGTTCGCATTTCCAACACTCACTGAACGCGTTGAAAATGCGAACTCCGGCCTAAATACTCCAAACTTCAATAACCTAGGTGTCGGTTTTCCTCTATCAAAGTAAATAGTGCAAAAAGTTTGAATACTCAGTCGATGGTTGCAAGAAACACAGCTTCAAGACTTCTTAAGCTACCAGTTTCTCAACTTACTAGTCGCACTTACGAGCGCTGCCAACTTCTGCACGCCGGTGGTCATCATCGTACGTCGTAATAACTGCTTGATCGAAATTCTAGTTGAAGTCTTGTTTGACGGCAGATATCGAGGGAACGTCAGGGCCCCGAGCTCAACACTCGGGGCCATTAAGAGGGAACTTTTGTTTTCTTTACATTCTTATTCATGTCAATTTCTTCAATCCTGATCGTTACCGAGTTAAAAGACTTTGAAAAAGCTGAAAATCACAGTTACGTATCGGGCTCATTCGGGCACGGAGCAATATTAATGTTTCACGAAAACCGTTTTCTGCAGAACTTTTGAGCTTTTTCCTTTTGCATTATTAATTCTAAAGAGCTGAAGCAGGTAACCATATAAGAATGATGTTTCTAAGTTAAAATTAAGATGATCAAATATTCGCTCAAAAAGTGAAAAAATCAAATTTTTGGTCTAATTTTATTCATCAAGTTTCTTAAAGAAATAATATTTCGAAAATAAGTGATATACACAGTAATTAGCTCAGTTTTATCCTCTGTTGATTGAAACTTTCAGAAAGTTTCAGATGAGAAGGCAGAGGAATCCTTGAGTTTTCGCAGGAAGCTATTGATTTTGTCCTCGATTTTCAGTATAGTCTTAGAGATTGGATGAGTAATTTCGACAAATTTAGAAGGATCGGCGATGAGTGCAGTAAGGCTATTGTTATATCGACTACGATCAACCAATATAACACCTCTGTTTTTAACTTCTGTATTCTTTCTTTTGAATCCAAACTTTATAAACTTCTGATTGTATTTGTGTTCTAGATTTATCGAACTGACGATGGGGCTTGACTCCGAAACATTTTCAATAGAGATACGAAGAATTTTTGACGAGTTTTCTATGCTTTTAAATTTTTATTATATATAATATATTATATATGTATTTTAAATTAAAATTTTGCATAGTGTTTAAATTTTTTTAAATAACATGTATTTTGAACATAAGATTTGAACACGCTCGTCATGTATTGCCGCTCAAAATTGAAAGCTCATGAATTTGTGAGTATTTTTTCCCCTAAATAGCTGAGCTCACAACAAATGTTCCTCATCCTAATCTAATTGCGACGAAAATTTAGGTCTGATGTGAACACACGAATGAAAAATACTACAATTTATTGTCAGTATTAATGTGCAATTGTAATTTTTAGCCGCTACATCGCTCCGCCCTTCAGCAAATTCTAGAGAAATAATCTAATCCTATTCAAGTTCAGATTTCTACCCAGTTAAAATTTAGGGCAGGGAATAGAGCAGGCCGTCGCCGGCTGCAGAGCCGGCGTAGAGACGCGACAGAGCAGCGATAGAGCAGAAATGTCCGCTTTAGAGACGATATCGCCAGCCGCGTATCAGCGCTAATTAGCTTCTGAGTACCTGCCCAGGTGTGCTCTGTCCTGACGCAGCGCAGTTTTAGGGATAGATGGCCGGTTATTGTTTCACGGCTCCATCCTGCTAAAGCGCGACCAGCCCGGCTAAACCCGGCGCCGGTCTCGGCTCAAAATTTTAACTGGGTACCTAACACGAATGAAATCCAGCTAGCAACTAATCAATTTTAATAGTTATTTAATATAGGTAAAACGAAAGATAACGCTTCATCTGATATATCACAGTAAGCGTATTCACATTGCATGTTCGTAATTGTAACTCAAATTCTTATGAAATCGACTCATTGGTTGGTTGTGTTTAGCGCTTAGCTGTCCTAATGTACTGTAGAGTGGTGACCCAATTAGGTCAATAATGATGTCTCGTTTTTTTGTGATACTGATCTAAGAGAAAATGTAATAACTTATTTTTGTATATTCTGAGTTACATTATTGTGCAGGTTTACTCATATCGTGATATTCTGAAGAAGATCAACGCAGAGAAAAGCACAATTGATTACCTTAAGATCGACATCGAGGGCTTCGAGGTTGATTTTTTAAACAACGTCCTCAATGATGACGTAGAACTTGTTGCCAACATCAAGCAGATCGGCATGGAGATCCACCCCGGTGAGGGATCCTTGTAAACATCCAACTAGATCAAAGAACGATAGTTGAGTTAAAATTAAGTGTCCTCGTGATAGGCCAAGAAATTTGATTAAGTGATGAGAATATACGTACATATTCATAAATCTATAGGTGATTCCGGATTTAAGAAATAAACTGAATATGAATTCAGAACTCATATAGCCTTGAGAGATCTTTTCAATAATTGCGATCTTTCGAAGATAACTTTGTGTTGCTTTGTGCAGCGGCGTCAGAGTCCATCAGAGACCAGATGTGGAGCCAAATTCGCCTGTTACGCAGCTTGAATTTCTCACAGGTGTCCAGTCTGCCCAACATGGCAAGGAGCAATGTTTATATATTTGAGAACAAAACAGTTTCTCTATGTTATGAAATACTTTGGGTTAATGACCAGTTCCGTTAGTACTTCAGGCCTTATGTGGATAAGTATCAGTATAAATCTGTAGGCAAAGTAGTCAGAGCTTTCATAGTGGGTTTCCTCTTATTTAGTTTTGGACTTTTAGTGTGAAGATTGTAAGTTCTAGGCAGACTTTTAACGGACTAGCAAAGCTTGATAGATAGTTCATCTAAGATTTTTTGATAGGTAGTTCATCTAAGGCTAAGCCTAGCGGTGTAAATTAGCGGCTCTATGTCCGCTTTAAGTTCCGGTTGCCGGAGCGAAATAAGCGCCGAAACAGAATCTTGTGAAATACCTGTCGAGCTTGGGGCGATCGTGGGGCGCGTCCGTTAACAGGCTTCAGCAACATAGTTTGCTCGTAATGAGGGAAAAATAAGGGTGGTAATTGGAGGTACCGTCAGTCGTCAAAGGGTTAATGAAACATTGAGTAAAAAAGCAAGCTGAATAGTATGCCAGTCCAAACTGGGTTTAAACTAAAACGACGATTGAAATAAGAGATAAAAACATAATTACAAGTTAGGTCGCGAGCTTTGCGATATTATTATACGACCAAGACCAGGAAGTCTTGAGGAGGAAAATGTAGAGTAAGTTTTCTTAATTATGGAAAATGACCGTTAAAATGCTTGTTACAACGCTCGCGGGTTCGGCTCATTCTAGAGCAAAACAACTTGTCCTTGCCGCCTTGTAGAGTTGTTTCAATAATTTTACCCGATATATACTTAATGGAATAAGCTGATCAGAAATGGGTCAATATAAGTAAGAATTATTAAGAGTATGTTACGAACTTCATGGAATTACATGGTAATACTAAATTCATACATTGCCGTACATACATATCATTAAAGTTGCGCTGAAAGACAGAAATTGGCAGAATTTTTTTTAGCACTTCAGCGACAAAAAATCAGTACAGTGCCTGTTGAAACTCAATTACTAATAATATCAATAAATTTAAGTGACAGGAAACAGTGATTACGAAGCAATAAGCAGTAGTTAAAATACAAAACTCATCTATATGATTTAAAGTTTTTTTTTGTTGAAACGAAGTAAGCACCCAAGCCACCAAAAAGATGGAAACCTCAAGAAAGCCACCTCAGTTAAACATACCTACAATTCGGAAATCCGAATTATCACACCTTGTTGTTGGCAACCCTAGTTCGGCAACTCAGGGTTGATTAATATATAACTGCATGCAAAGATTATTACTGAAACCCCACAAGTGAACGACGTTTTTAAAAGAACGTTTTTGACATTTCAGTACCAATCTCTTTCCACACGAAACGCTATATAACTACACACTATTCAATCTCATTCGCGGTACCTCGATTCGTGCAAATATTGATCACCCCTGGCGGTGTATAGATCGTAGTTTGAAGGCAAAAATTCAATTAAAAGTTAGAGGGCTTATGCCAGATGGTTAATACAGAGCCTGGTGTGGGAAATGAGGCTTATCGGCAAGACTTAGCGGAGCGTATGAAGCTGGTCGTTTCGCTTGCATGGAAGCGACGCTGTTGCTGATGACGCGGCGTCATTGTAGCGCAACGGCTGCTTATATAAGCAATATACAGTGACACGCAAAAGTATTGGATACATTACAGTTTTCTTTATATCTCAAGTTAGAGTGTGAAATGTTACCTAATATTTGGTCAGTATATTGCTGATGGTACTAGAAACATAATATAGAAAGGATATTGAAAAGTAATCAGTGTTTAGGTTTTATTCGACAAAATAGAAAAATTAGCCACGCAAAAGTATTGGGTACATGTTCAAAAGTGAACAAAAATAACTTTTTTAAGGTACTCAAAATATTCTTTTCTCTTTAGACGTTCCACTAACCTCATATCGTTATCTAATTGGCCAATCAGAGCAGTTTGCCATTGTTTACAAGATTTTGTGTTCCGTTGAAGATATTATTCAGCTTCATCTTCAAAATTCAATTTAAAATGGCTAAAACTCGAGAGTTGGCGACAGATTTGCATCAGAAGTACATCGACTTTCACAAGAAAGGGAAGGGGTATCGAGTAATATCCAAGGAGCCTGATCTATCATTAAGTACAGTTAGAAATATCAGGAAGCAGTCATGCTGATGATATCATCCGAGCATGCAGTTGCAAACCTTCCAAGAC
>NW_025937122.1:0-336 GCF_000764305.2 Hyalella azteca
TGCACGTCTGCCTTCGCAGACAACAGGATCCGTGTGACGCCCGCATGACCGTAGCGTGCAGCCGTGTGCAGCGGGGTGTCGCCGTACTGCGGGGGGGGGGAGGTATAGGGATGTGTAGGTGAATTTGTTTTGATTGTTTTGATTGAAGGCAAAGTAAGATTGTGTTTTTAAGGGGAGGTTGGGGGAGTTTTTTGGGGAGTGGGAGAGAGTTATTGTGATGTGTAGGTGAATTTGTTTTGATTGAAGGCAAGTCAAAATTGTGTTTTTACGGGGAGGATGGGGAGTTTTTTGGGGGGCGGGGAGTTATTGTGATGTGTAAGTGAATTTGTCTTGATT
>NW_025937123.1:0-548 GCF_000764305.2 Hyalella azteca
TCAGTTCATGGCAAATTTTGTTGTGCCTTTTTGTGTGTGTTAAATGGAACTTGCTGAAATTACTTAAAACTTAAAAGTAAAGAAAACTCCACAGAAATTCACACTAGTATCTGCGATTCAAGCAAACTAGTGATATTATTGCTGAAATTAACGATTTTTATTTGCACGCCTGTTGATGCTTGTTTTGAAATTATAATTTAAAAAATTATTTGTGGAAATTAAATAAAATTTGAGCAATGCTACGGCCCCCCAAAAAAGTAAATTCCAACTTGCTTGCATTTTGCTCTATATGTATATGCATAAATTGTAAGCAAAATAAAAAACAAAACCGCTTAAGCTAGCCCGGCATTGCCTGTTAATTTACTAAGACTACGAGCAAAGTCATTCGCTTGCCAAAAAATTACAAGTAAAATGGGGCTTTCAACTGTGGCTTTTAAATTTGTTACTTCCCGCGTCCTCGTTTCTTCTAACCAACATATTAAAATATTATGGATTTTATACTAATATTAAATCCTACAGTAAAGGTTTGCAGTTTTTACATTATTAAA
>NW_025937124.1:0-730 GCF_000764305.2 Hyalella azteca
TCTTGAGATTTAGCTCTGCCATGAGGCTATTATTAAGCCCTAATCAGCAAGCAAACATGCCTGCGGTCAGAAAATTGTTAACTGATTTTGTTGAGGCATTTAAAGATTTATATGGGTCTGGCTTTGTTTCATTCAATGTTCATAATCTTATCCACTTGCCTGGTAATTATGAACGATTCGGACCATTGGACTCTACTTCATGCTGTCTTTTTGAAAACTTTAAAGGTTCAAATAACAAAGGCTGTATCAGAGGTAGAACCGAGTACTAAAAAAGATTATCAAGAACATTGTGAGAACTAACCGTACAATGCTATAAAAAAACAATCACAAAAAGTGAAGTTGTGCTTGGTAGACTGAAAGTTAAGCCATTTACTGTTTAAAAGCAGTCCAGTGATGTCAAAAGACAATGGTGTTTTACTAGTGGTGATATTGGAACTTGGAAGCATAACTAAGATCAAGGCCAAAGAAATTATTGTTTCCTGTTTCCGTGGAAAAGACTCGTTCTTTCTAAACCCATGTGATTCTGTCAATGTATAGGCATCTATAGACTCTCAAAATTAGGAGGACCTAAAAGTGTGCCAATCAAAAGTATCTATGCAAAAATGATACTTATTTCTTGCAGGAAAAGTGTTCTAGGTGTGAACGATTGAGAAATCGTTCACGATATTTTTTATATTGTTATTTTCAATTTCTTTATCAGTGGCAAAATGTACATATTCGCGTTGATGAA